>NC_056741.1:1735766909-1736066909 GCF_019279795.1 Protopterus annectens | reverse complement strand
ACTGCTGTGGCAAAGCCCACTCTAGATTTTGAGTATAGTGGGAGGTGATAGTGCTTGGAGAAAGTGTGCACTGAACTCCAGGTGGCTGCTTCCAAAATGTCCTTGGTAGGGACCCCCCTGAGGAAGGCTGCAGAGGTAGCTGTGGCTCTGGTGGAGTGGGATCGGATGCATGCAGGCACAGTTTTTCCATGAAATGAGTAACAAAAATGTATGCAGTGGGCTATCCATTTTGAAATTGTCTGTTTGGAAATAGCCTTTCCTTGAGCACCTGCTGCATAGGACACAAAGAGTTGCTCAGATTTCCTGAATGGCTTTGTTCTGTCCAAATAGTAACGAAGTTGCCTGTGAATGTCCAAGGAATGTAGTAGTTTTTCTCCTTTGTTTTGTGGATTAGGATAAAAGGTAGGTAAGTGGATAGTCTGATTCAAAGCTACACTGAATACTACCTTTGGCATAAAGGTAGGGTTGGTTCGTAAGGAAACTCTGTCCTGATGGAAAATTATGAATGGCTGCACAGCCATGAGGGCCTGTAGCTCCGAAACCCTGCGTGCTGAGGTGATAGCCAGAAGAAAGGCTGTTTTCCATGACAAGTACTGTAACTCTGTTGAAGAAGCTGGCTCGAAGGGAGGAAGGGTCAGCTTTTCCAATACGAAGTTGAGGTCCCAAGCAGGGACTGGTGGTTTCCTTGAGGGTTTTATATTCTTTGCCACTCTGAGGAACTGCCTTAAGAGAGGATGAGAGAATAAAGGAGGATCCGTGTTGTATTGTACAGAAATGGCTGAAGCGTGGATCTTAATGGAGAAGGAAAGTCCATTGTTTAACATCTCAGCTAGGTACTGTTAAAATTTGAGGTATATTTATTACCCAAGGATTCTGTCCCTTTTCTTGATTCCAGGCACAAAATCGTTTCCATTTGGCGGAGTAGGCCTTTCTAGTAGCAGGTCTTCTGGCCTCCAAGATGATGTCCTGCACCTCCTTGGAGAGGAGAAACTGTTGGGAAATCAAGGAATTCTCCATGCAGCTAGATTTAGAGTTTTGAGATGGCTGTGAAGAGTTTTGTAGTTGTGCTGGGACAACAGAAGAGGGACTAGAGGTAGGGTCCATGGTGGGGAATGTGTCAGGCTCTTCAGAAGCGGATACCAGTGTTGTCTTGACCAGTCTGGAGCAATGAGAATAATTTTCGGCCTCTCTGCTCTGGCTTTTAATAGAACTTTGGGCGGCAGAGGAAGAGGCGGGAAGGCATAGACTGCCAATGTTGCCCAACTGAAGGAAAGTGCGTCCACTTTCCAGGCCTGTGGATGATAGGTCCTTGAACAAAATTTTTTCAACTGGCAATTTCTGTGGGTAGCAAAGAGATCTATGTCTGGCTGTCCCCATGCCTGAGTTATCTTTGTGAAAACTTGAGGATGCAACTTCCATTCGTGTGGATCTGTCATATTTCTGCTTAGGTTGTCTGCCAGTGTGTTTTCCTTCCCTGGCAGGAATTGTGCCAGTAGTTGAATTTGCAATTCCAGTGCTGTGTTCCATAGGGTCATGGCTTGCCTGCACAGGGGGTATATGCATGAGTTCCCCCCAGTTTGTTTATGTACCACATCACTGTGGTGTTGTCTGTCCTTATCAATCGCTGGCCTGGATGCAGTAGGTCTTTGAAAGTCATAATAGCCTTTTGCACAGCTAGCATTTCCTTTTGGTTGATGTGAAGGTGCTTCTCTTTTCGGGTCCATTTTCCCTGAATGCACTGATCTGTCATGTGTGCTCCCCAGGTATAATCTGAGGTGTCTGTTGTGATGATTTGAGTTGCTTGAGGTACACAGAAAGGAAGACCTGTGTTTCTTTGGCAAGCTTGAGCCCACCACAAATTCCTTTTGAAGGCATGGAATGAGTGGTATAATTGCTTCCAAGCTGTGGCTGTGTTGAGACCATAAGTTTTTTAGGTACCACTGAAGTTTCCTCATATGCAGCTTTGCACATGGGATTAGTAGGCTGCAAGATGCCATGAATCCCAGAGCCTGAAGGACTTTCCTTGCAGTTAGCCTGGTGTAAGTTGCCATTTTTCTTAAGTATTGAGACAGTTGCCCTTGCTTGTCTGGCGTGAGGTAGGCCATCTGGGTGGTTGTATCCAAGCTGGCACCCAGGAAAATTATTTGTTGAGGGTATTTAGTTTTGATTTCTTTTTGTTGACTGTGTATCCCAGGTAGTTCAACAGTTTTATTACAAACGCCAGGTGTTGCAGTAGTATGCCCTTGCTGTCCACTTGGATCAGGCAGTCGTCCAGACATGGGTAGATTTGTATCCCTTGTAGTCTGCAGAAGGCGATTACTGATGCCAGGCATTTCGTAAACACTCTGGGCGCAGTAGATAAACCAAAGGGCAATGCAGAGAATTGGTAATGGGTTGAACCTGCAAGAAATCTGAGGTATCTTCTGCAATCTTGTCTGATAGGGACATGCAGGTATGCCTCCTTGAGGTCCAATGTTACCAGCCAAGACTCCTTGCCCAGCATGGGAAGAAGCCGCTGTAATGTGAGCATCTTGAATTTTGGCACCTGTAGATATGTGTTTAAGATGGATAGGTCTAAGATAGCTCTCCAATCTTTGTCTTTCCTTGGTACCAGGAATAGTCTGGAATAAAACCCTTGACCTTGTTCTTTTGCAGGTACCTCTTGAATTGCTTTCATGTCCATGAGAGCTGAAATTTGTTTTTGTGCCTCTGCCCTTTGATTTTGTGGCAGGTTTGGCATGCCTCTCATTTTTGGGAGGGTGTTAAAGTGGAACCTGTAGCCTCTGTCTATAATGTCCAGAATCCATTTGTCTTTTGTAACAATATGCCAATTTTTTGAGAATAATGTCAGTTTTCCGCCCAAAGGTGCTGCCATTAAAGCTTTGTTTGGCAGGTGTAGGGGGAAGTCATTGTGTCTGTTTTCTAAAAGACTGTGATCTATCTTCTCCACCTCTTGGGGTTGGTGCTTGCCACTGTCTGGCTCTGAAAGATCCTTGAGGTTGCCCTCTACCCCTTGGACGTCTGTATCTGCCCCTTTGAGGTCTGCCCGTGGCTGGAAAGGACCAATTTTTTGAAGGCCAGTTTCTGCTGAAACGTGGAGGCTGTACCTGCAGGAAATCTTTCACGGTTTGCATTGATTTCGCTTTTTCCTCCATTTTCTTTAGCACCTCCTCAGCTTTAACACCTAACAATACATCTTTTTGAAGAGGTGCATCTAATAATTTAGCTTTGACATGATCTGGTAAGGTTTGCTCTTTGAGCCAAGCATGCCTACGTATAACAGACCCCGTAACAGCAGCTCTACATGAGGCCTCTAAAGCATCAAAACCACACTGCAAGGTATGTTTACCCACTTGCTCTGCACCATGCACCAAATCCTGCAACTCTTTTAAATCTGGTTCTTCTGGTTGTGTCATCTTGCTTTTCAGCTGAGATATCAAAAACTATTGATACTTTAATATATGGAACTGACAAGTTTAAAGCCCTCATGATTAAAGTGGCCGAGGTGTACACCTTTTTCCCCCACCTTTCTAAAGCTCTGGAATCTCTCTCTGAAGGTAATGGATTTTTAGCAGTAGAGGCCTTAATTCCCTTGGGACCCTGTGAAATTGTTTCTGGGTCAGCAGTATGGCTTTTATATAGGAACTGGTGAGAATCAGGAACCCGGTAATACCTGTCTGGTTTAACAGGAGCTGGAGGCAAAGAATCTGGATTAAGGCTGGCTTCTGTGTACACATCATCCTATATATCTAAAATAGGAGAGATAGCCAGAGGCCTATGCTGGGGGAGCAGAAGAAATTCCCTGAGCCTTTTCTTGGAATCTGATTAAACTTGGCCTTCCCAGTGAAAGTGTTCCCTCAATGTATGCAGGGTTTCCCCAAAAGAGAAGTCCTCAGGGGGGGAGACCGAAGGAACAGACTCCTCTGCATCAGAGTCTTCGAATGGAGAATAGGCATAATCCTGGTCCTCAGATAGTTCTGAGGTAATAGAAGCTTGATCTGAGGAAGGGTAGTCTTCCTCTAATCTGGGCCTTTTGTCAGAGGGGGGTTGAGAACCCTTGATAAGAGTAATCAAATCCTCAGCCATTTTAAAGCATCTGTTTTTTAGGCATGGTGCCTTGAGAGGGGGTCTGAGGAAACTGTTTTTTGGTTTTCATGGCTGCTTAAGATTTAGTGAAGGCTTTAATAGAGAAGGAGGAAGGCCTGAAGACCCCTTGAGAAATGGCAGGCCTGTCTAAATTCTGAGTTTCCCTGCCAGGAGTGGCGTCGGTATCTGTCGTAGGAATGGGGGCGGAGGAGCCTGCGACCTCAGGTACTGAAGACACCGGTAATGCATTGTCATCGGTACTCAGGGGCTGCGTAGGCGCCTCGCTGAGTACCGGAGAACCGGTAGTCGGCCTTAGCGTGGTTTCAGTAGGAGGTGCGGACCTCGTATGTCGGTCCTTATCTTTGCGTTTTTTGCTCAAAACTGGAGTCAGAGTATCCGACGACAATATAATTAAATTTTTTGCCAAAAAAGTGAAGGGCGAACTCCGCCCGATGCTTAATAGTGCGCTTGTTGAATCTAGCACAAAAACGGCAGGCCGAGACGTCGTGGTCTGGGCCTAAGCAAGGTATACAGAAAGAGTGGAAATCCTTATGCGGTATTTGCTTCCCACATGAAATGCAATTAACTTTGTCTGACATCGGTCTGAGGCAAGAAAAGTTTCCCCAACGGGGTACTTAGCTTTCAAGAAGACTTCGGCTGAAATACTTTCGTAAATCTCAGGAGCTGGCTGACCGGCACTTGCGAACTGCTTCTGCTTCGGGCACCACGCGGCAAGAAAGGCTGAAGAAAATGGCGTCGGCTGCCTCTTTTATACCCCTGCCGCACTGACATCAGGGAAGAAGCGACGACAACCGACGCCGGACCTAGACTTTGGAATTCGGCCGACCGAGGACCCGCCTGATGGCAGGATAACCCATCTGTTATGACTGCAGCTGTATGCACGATGAACATCTGCCATCATCTCCTTTAGGCTGATGTGCCAGTGAAGGTGCCTGAGGTCCCAAGAGCCTTGGGTGCACTGGATGTCTAAATGAGCACCACAAGCTAGGTATGAGGCGTCTGTGGTGATAATCTGGCCTTGAGGAAAGTAGGTGAAGGGAAGGTCCTTGTTCTGAGTGCATGCCTCTGCCCATCAAAGAAACTCGTTCCTTGTGCATGGAATGAGGGGGAATAGTGGTCTCCATAGATTGAGAGTGTTGGCACCAAAGGTTCTTTAGGTACCACTGGAGTTTCCTCATGTGCAGCCTGGCCACGGGAATCATCAGAATTCAGAATGACATGTAACCCAGTGCTTGCAGAATTTTCCTGGCTGTGAGTTTATTTCTGAGCGACAGCTGGAAGAAGTAATTTGGCAGAAAGCATTGTTTTTCTGGTGAGAGAAAGGCTGTTTGGGAGGCTGTGTCCAGGAGTGCACCCAAGAATGGATTTAGGTTTGATTTTTTCCTGCTGATAGTGAACCCTAAAGAGATTAGGGTTGTTTGTACAAAGAGCAGGTCCTGTAGTAACTTCTCTGTTGTGTCTGAATTAGGCAGTTGTCCAGATAAGGGAAAATCTGAATGTTTTGCTGCCTGCAGAATGCAGAAGGCAACCACTGGAGCCAGGCATTTTGTGAAGACCTTGGGAGCCATAGATAAGCCAAAGGGTAGTGCAGAGAACTGAAAGTGTTGTGATCCTGCTCTGAAGCGTAGGTATTTTCTGCAAGATTCCCTTACGGGTAAATGAAGGTAGGCATCCTTTACATCTAGGGTGGCTAGCCATGCATTTTTGCCCAGCAATGGTAAAAGTTTTTGAAGAGTTAGCATTTTGAATTTTACGACCTCTAGGAAGGTGTTTAGAGTGGACAGGTCGAGGATGGGTCACCAAGTGCCTCCTTTTCTTGGCAGTAGGAATAGTCTGGAGTAGAAAAGTACAGTTTTGTACCTACCATAAATGTAGATGTTCGAAGATCCACATTGCTGCAGTCCTTACACTTGGGTAGTCCGCTGTCCTCGGTCGGCCCGAATATCAAAGTATAAGGCTGACGTCGGTCAAGGCGCATTTGACTGACATCAGGACGTCAGGGTACAAATGCGCATGACCGACGTCATATCCTCAGTCTTTTCTTGCCCCAGATGTCAGAAGACCCTAAACATAAAGGTCTAAACCAAAAGACAGCAAACAAACAGCAAACAAACAACCAACCACCCTTGCACTACTTATATGTACAATATATACAATACATACAATATTTACAACCCAACCCACACAACCACCTCTAACTACAGAGGGGAAGGAGGGAGGGTAAATTGGACTGCAGCAATGTGGATCTTCGAACATCTACATTTATGGTAGGTACAAAACTGTACTATGTTCTTCATCTCACATTGCTGCAGTCCTTACACTTGGGTAGAATCCCAAAGCAGAGGTATGGGAGGATGGTCAACTACAAGGAAGCAGGAGCTGCCAAAATGCCCTGCAAAACAGCAGTGGCAAAACCAGCCCTGGATTTAGAGTAAAGTGGTAGGTGATAATGCCTAGAGAAAGTATGCACTGAACTCCAAGTAGCTGCCTCCAAAATATCCTTGGTTGCCACTCCCCTCAAAAAAGCTGTCGAAGTGGCAGTAGCCCTAGTGGAATGAGGCCTAATCCCAGCTGGAACCTCCTTGCCATGATGGGAATAACAGAAAGCAATGCAAAACCCAATCCACTTAGAAATAGTTTGTTTTGACACAGGCTTGCCCTGAGAACCCAAAGCAAAAGAAACAAACAACTGCTGAGACTGCCTGAACCCTTTAGTTCTGTCCAAATAATATCGCAACTGCCTGTGTACATCTAAAGTGTGCAAAATCTTTTCCCCTTTATTTTGGGGATTTGCATAAAAAGTAGGCAAATGAATAGTTTTGTTTAAAGCCACACTAGAAACCACCTTAGGCATAAAGGAAGGATTAGTACGTAAAGATACCCTATCCTTATGGAAAATCAAGAAAGGCTCAACTGCCATAAGGGCCTGTAATTCAGAAACCCTTCTTGCAGAGGTAATGGCCAACAAAAAAGCAGTCTTCCATGATAAATATTTCAACTCAGAAGTAGCTGCAGGCTCAAAAGGTTGTAGAGTGAGTTTCTCCAACACAAAATTGAGATCCCAAGCAGGAGTAGGAGCTCTACGTGGGGGTCTTATATTCTTTGCCCCTCTAAGAAATTGCTTGAACAAAGGATGAGAAAACAAAGGAGGGTCACATTCATAGTGAGCAGAAATCGCTGCAGCATGAACCTTAATAGAAGAGAAGGACAAACCTTTGTCCAGTAACTCAGTAAGATATTGAAGAGCCACACTTAAATTAGGCTCAGAAACATCAAAATCCTTTGCTGCACTCCAAAATAAAAATCTCTTCCATTTATCTGCGTACACTTTCCTTGTACTAGGCCTTCTAGCTTCCAAAATCACATTCAAAACTTGTTGTGGAAGTTGAGACCCTCTATGGTTCAAAACAGAATATGCCAGGCTGTTAGGTGAAGAGAGTGAAGTTTGACATTGAGCAAATGGCTGTCCTCCTGTGACAACAGGTGTGGAATCGAAGGCAAAGGCCATGGAGGCTTCCGTACCAGACTTCTCAGTAATGGGTACCAGTGCTGTCGAGGCCAATCTGGAGCTATTAAAATCATCCTCGGCTTGTCCTGTCTGACCTTTAGAAGTACCTTTGAGAGGAGAGGCAGAGGTGGAAAGGCATACACATGAAGATTGCTCCAACTGAAAGAAAGAGCATCCACTTTCCAAGCTGTGGGATGAAACCTTTTTGTGCAAAACTTTGGCAGCTGATGGTTTAGTGGAGAAGCGAACAGATCTATGTCTGGAGTTCCCCAGGACACTGTCAATTTCTGAAATACATGAGGATCCAATTTCCACTCATGGGGATCCATAATCCGTCTGCTCAACACATCTGCTAAGGAGTTCTGTGCTCCTGGCAGAAACCTTGCCTGAAGATTGAGCTGTAAACTGAGAGCAGTCTCCCACAAAATCATTGCTTGCCTGCATAGAGGATAAGAATGTGTTCCCCTTGCTTGTTGATGTACCACATGACAGTTGTGTTGTCTGTTAGAATCAACACCTGCCCTGGAAGAAGTAAATCCTTGAAAGCTATTAATGCAAACTGGACTGCTAACATCTCCTTCAGATTGATATGTAGATGCTGTAGTCTGGCAGGCCACTTGTCTTGTATCCACTTTCCATTTAGATGAGCTCCCCAAGCTTTGTCTGAGGCATCTGTCGTTAAAATCTGACTCGCCTCTGGCCGGGTCACAGAGAGTCCCTTGTTTAGGTGACATTCCTGAGCCCACCACAAAAATTCCTTTTGAATGCAAGGTATTATTGGAATGACAGTGTCCAGATCCTGGCAGTGCTGTGTCCATACATTTTTGAGATACCATTGCAGCTTCCTCATATGCAGTTTGGCATTGGGAAGCACCAGAATACAAGATGCCATGAACCCTAAGGCTTGAAGGACTGTCCTTGCAGTCAGCCCGGACTGATGAGATAGTTGATGGAAGTAAAGGTAAAGACTCTTTTGTTTGTCCAGGGTTAAAAAGGCCATCTGGGATGCTGTATTCAGTCTTACACCCAGAAAGCACATGTCCTGAGAGGGTACTAGACTGGACTTTATTTCGTTCACAGAATACCCCAGGCATCTTAGCACTGCTATCACATATTCCAAATGATGAAGAAGCTCTTCCCTTCCTTGAGCCAGAATCAGGCAGTCGTCCAAATAAGGATAGATCTGTATTCCTTTTAGCCTGAAGAAAGCTATCACTGGAGCCAGAACTTTCGTGAACACTCTGGGCGCTGTAGATAAGCCAAAGGGCAATGCAGAGAACTGATAGTGAGAAGTCCCAGCTCGAAAACGCAGATACTTCCTGCAACTTAGTCTGATAGGAACATGAAGGTAAGCCTCCTTGAGATCCAAAGTTACCATCCAATGATCTTTGCCCAGCAGAGGTAAAAGCTGTTGTAACGCCAACATTTTGAACTTGGGAATGTCCAGATAAGTGTTGAGGATAGATAAATCCAAAATTGGTCTCCACGTGTTCCCCTTCTTTGGTACTAGGAACAGGCGAGAATAAAATCCTAGGCCCACTTCTGGCATAGGGACCGGCTGTATGGCCCCTAGTTGAAGTAACAGAGAAATTTGCTTGCGAGCCTCTATTCTTTGCTGAGGAGGAACGGCTGGCATGCCTCTGAAAGGAGGCAAGGTATGGAAATAAAACCTGTAACCTTGGTGTATGATATCCAATACCCATTTGTCTTGGGTAATTAAACTCCAATTTTCTTTGAAAAGTGCCAACCTTCCTCCCAAAGGTGCTGCCAGACGAGAAGGCTCTGGCAGCTGAAAAGGTAGGTCATTGGGTCTGTTTACGAAAGGACTGACCCCTGCCCTCACCAGAAGACTGTGCAGGAGAACTCCCTGTTCTAGGCCTGAAAGAGCCCTGAGCTCTGCCCCTACCACGCCTAGATCTACCCCTAGACTGGGAATCATAAGAAGGATACGCCCACCCTTTAGCAGGCCAATTTCTACTAAACTTTGGAGGCTGAACCTGCAAAAAATCTTTAACAGTCTGCATAGACTTAGCCTTGTCTTCCATTTTCTTTAAAACTGCCTCAACAGGAGAACCAAACAACACATCAGATTGTAAAGGAGCATCTAAAATCCTTGTTTTAACATGGTCAGATAAATTTTGATCCCTCAACCAGGCGTGCCTGCGAAGAACTGACCCAGTGGCAGCCACCCTAGACGAGGCCTGTACAGCATCAAAACCACATTGCAAAGAATGCTTACCCACCTGTTCAGAAACATGTACCAAATCCTGTAACTCTTTACAATCAATACCTTCCGCCAGAGCATCAACCTTAGACTTCAACTGTGAAAGGAGATAGTTCTGGTATTTTAACATGTGAAACTGGCAATTCAAAGCCCTCATAGCCAGAGTGGAAGAGGTATAAACTTTCTTTCCCCATCTATCCAAGGCCCTGGCTTCTTTATCTTGAGGAACCGGATTCTTGACAACAGAAGCCTTAACACCTTTAGGCCCCTGGCTAACAGTTTCTGGGTCTGCCCTAGGACTCTTAAAAAGATACTTATGAACTTCAGGCACCCTGTAATACCTATCCAGTTTAACAGGAGCAGGAGGCAAAGAATCAGGATTAAGAGAAGCTTCTGTAAAAACATCTTCCACTACATCCAAAACAGGAGGTATAGCCAAAGGCCTATGCTGGGGTAAAAACAAAAATTCCCTAAGCCTTTTCCTGGAATCAGAGAAGTCCTGACCTTCCCACTTAAAATGCTCCCTCATGGAATGAAGAGTTTCTGAAAAAGAAAAATCCTCAGGAGGAGAAGCAGAAGGAGTAGAATCATCCACATCAGAATCAGAATAAGGAGAGTACTCCTGCAAGTCTTTAGTCAAGACTCTGAAACATCCGAAGCCTGCTCAAAACTCCCTAGCTCAGGCTCCACCCTAGGTCTCTTATCAGGAGGGGGCAAAGAACCCCTAATTAAAGAAATCAAATCTTCTGCCATTTTAAGCATATGCTTCTTGGGCACAGTTCCAGAAGAACTAGGGGTGACACCAGCTGAAGCTAAACCTGGCCTGCCTCTAGGAGAAGCCTTGGAAACAGAAGGAGAAGGCCTAACCACCCTAGGCAGGGAGGGGAGTATAGTAACCTGAGAAGCCCCATCACCCTGACCTGCCTCCTGAGAGGCCACATCCTGCAACAACAAGGTCTCTCCCTGGGATCCCAAAGAAACCTCCAGTGGAGCCACCGGCTCCACTGACACCTCTAAAGAACCGGCGTCCGGTACGGACGGTTCTTCTAGCCTAGGCTTAACTGCTTTGTCCTTGCGCTTCTTCGAAGAAGCGGGCGTCGGAGCATCCAACGGCATTTTATAATTGCACCGCTTCCCGAAGACTAACCTGGCACAATCTAATCTCCTCTTTATAGTGCGCTTATTGAATCTAGCACAAGAGCGACACCCAACAACGTCGTGCTCAGGCCCTAAACAAGGAATACACAAAGTATGATAATCTCTATGCGTATCTGTTTCCCACAAGAAATGCAGTTATTCACTTTTTCTGACATCCGTTTAACCACTGAGGCAAGAAAAAACCAAAATATTCCCCAACGGGGTACTTAGCCAACTTTGATTCGGTCTGAAACTCCGGAATCGAAAAATTTCAGAACGCCAACCGGCACTTGCAATACTGCTTCTGCATCGGACCATGCGGCAAAAAAGACTGAGGATATGACGTCGGTCATGCGCATTTGTACCCTGACGTCCTGATGTCAGTCAAATGCGCCTTGACCGACGTCAGCCTTATACTTTGATATTCGGGCCGACCGAGGACAGCGGACTACCCAAGTGTAAGGACTGCAGCAATGTGAGATGAAGAACATCCTTTTCCTGCTTGCTCCTGTGGCACAGGCACCACTGCCCCTTGAGCATGGGGTCTATATCATATAGTCGAAGTGTCAAAACTTCGACTATAAAAAATACTGAACCCAAAACTTTGAAAACGGAATACTCCGAAGACTGAGAACAGCAATTTTTTTCCCCAGGGAAAAAAAATCGCTGCTCCAGTACAAAACGCAAAACATATGAACACTACAAACTGTTTCTAATGTGGGGGGCTGTGCCCCCCACACCCACCTACTTAAACATACCAACTCCCAAGATCGCACCACAGTGGAGTAAATAGTGAAGCCATGGAAACGGCCCACCAAATTCCTTCCCTGGGAAAGAATTCGATGTTCCGCGGCTTTATTATTTTCAGTCTTTGGACTTCCCAGTTCGAGGTTTCGGTGTCCGGACTTATAAGCGTTCAAACTTTTGATATACACCCTTGAGCGAGCATGGAGTATGTGAACTTGTTTTATTGCTTCTGCCCACTGATTTGGGGGTAGATTTTGGTAACCTGTTAAGACAGCCAGTTTTGTTTGTAAAGGTGAAATGTACAAATTGTATAGTGTAGAATTCTGCACCTAAAGGATTAAGAGTCAATACATTTATTCTATGTAAAATGTGTAAATACTGGTGGTCTCTGTAAAAGCTGCTGACGCCTGAAAGTCTGTTGTTCTTGCTATGGAATGTTGAGATAGGGGCCTCACACTAGCAACAGATAAATGTTGTGTCAAGAAGAGACAGTTAAAAGACCATTACTCAGAAACTGGGTTTGACAGGGCAAGCCCTGTGGTCCAGCTAAATTCTGAGAGATGTTTTTGTAAGTCAGCAATTATCTGATAAGCTCCTGCTGTGTACGTGCAAAGAACTGTATTAAACCAGCAGGCTGAGCTATTGAAAATCACACAAACCTTGAACCTACATGCTTTGTCTCCTTGCTGCAAGTAATAAAGGATGCCTTGCTGAACCTTACGTGAATTGATCTTTGTATTTTCTTTAACAGATTGGTCCTTCGGACCGGAACCCTCTCTTCACCTCGGATCAGACGGCCATATGGCTGAAACCGTACGGGGAAGAGACTAATCGGTTCTTCTGCAATATAAAGACCTCCAACTGAATTGTCGTCAAAAGAGGCCAGTCACCTTCTGATCTTGAAGGATGGGTATCCGCGAATCAGTGATCAATCACATAGGCTCAGGTAAGGTGGTTTTTGCTTTTCTGTTTTAAAAAAAGGTCAGGGACAGGAAAATGCATTAATTTCTGTTAGACTGTATTTTATTCAGTCAGGGACAGGAAAATGCATTAATTTCTGTTATATTGTATTTTATTCAGTCAGGGACAGGAAAATGCATTAATTTCTGTTAGATTGTATTTCTTCAGTCAGGGACAGGAAAATGCATTTCTGTTAGATTGTATTTTATTCAGTCAGGGACAGAGAAAAATTGCAGTTCTGTCAGACTAGGTGAACAGGATAGTAGAAGGTTAGACAGTCATTCTGAAGAGACTATAACAAAATCCGTGGTACACGTAAAAATTGAAGGTAATAGGTAAAATTACTAAAGGTAACTACGTAGTGAGCAAATGGGTAATTATAACTGTGGTGCGAAAACATCAAAAGATCCACCATTAACAGAAGATGGTAAATATATGCAGAAGCAGCGCACAGATAATGTTAAATATTTTACAAAATGGGTAACTAAGTATGATTTTGATGGAAAATTAGATAAATCCTCGCTTCTTAAACTGATAAAGCAATTAAAAGCAGATTCTAAGGGACGAGTTAAAAAACAGCGACAATTAGGAATTCCCCAGGCGCACAGGTGGCTGGAGGAAGCAAATCGCAGAGACCAAAAAGACAAGAACTCTAAAACAATGTTTTTAGACAAAGAAGACAATCACCTAGTACTAGCTTCGGCACCCCCTCCCCCACCGGTATATAGGGCAAATGACCAGCATGAAGCACCTCCGCTATGCCCTATGGTTTCACAAGGTGAAGATCCTGTAAGAATTAAGTTAGCAAAAGTTAGGGATCCCATAGGCACAAGGTCCAGAACAAAGGATATAGTTAACGAAGACAAAAACAATGAGGTTTGGCGATTGTTCAATGATGCACAAGCTACAACTGGGGAGGAAGAAATGTGCCCACTTATAGAAGTACCTAATTCCACAGCAGGTCAGGATAACCAAGACCCTACTTTATTAGTATATAGACCCTGGAGTCCCGAAGATATTCGGAAGGCCACTGAGGGCATTCCTCACCCTAGGATCAATTTTCAAAAGTTTTCAGAGGACCTGCAAGGTATGAGGTTAAGCTATAACCTAAATGGAGAAGAGATAGAAAAAGTGGTAAGACAAATTATGGGTCCAGACTGGTACATGGTCTGTGGTAATTGGAATCCTCGTGACGCTGGGCAGAGACCCCTTCCGCACAATGATGCAGGATTAAATTACCAGGTAACAGAGCTTACACACAGAATTTCCGAAAAGTGGCGACCACGGGCAGACTGGACCTGCATTAACCAGTGTATCCAGCAAGAAGGCGAGTCAGTCGACCGCTATTTTGCTAGTCTCATAGAGTGCTTTAATAATCATTGCGGGATGCAAATCCCTGACAACCAAGCAGTAGACTCCCCCTATGAACAACAATTAAAAAATGCCTTTCTGAAGGGAAGCAGTGCTCCTATTAGTAGTTTTATTACAAAACACATGGTAGATCATCGTACAAGCAGATTGTAACCACTGCTTGAGTATGCAAGGCATGCTGAAAGACATTTTAATAGCAAAAAGAAAAAGAAAATGCAGGTATTTTCATTAGAAGACGGGGATGAGGTATACGTGGTACATCCAGGAAAAAAGGGCAAAAATAGGGAAGGTAGGCGGTCTGACCAACGGTCAGAAGATTTTGAGGGACGTAAAAAGAGAGGAGAATGTTTTAAATGTGGGAAGAAAGGCCACATGGCAAGGGATTGCAAAAGGAATAATAGGTCAAGGACGGATGAACAGGAAGGTGATGACTGAATATATGATAGTCAGGAAGCACAGGGAAAGGTTACAATACAAAGCAGGATAAATGGTAATGTAGAAACAAGAATAGAGGAAGCACAGGACGGTGGAGGGGATGACAATGAAAATGAAAGTGATGAGGTATTAGACTTGGCGCTTATGTGCTTGGAACTCTTTTTAGCAGATATCAAGCCAGTCGTCACCCTTTTGGTGGAAGGAAGAGAGGTTAGCTTTTTGTGCGATTCTGGGGCTTCACAGACCCTGATACATCCCTCCGAATTACCGGAGTGTACATGGTCTTCGGATTACATATTTGTTAATGCTGCAAATGGGCAGCTATACCGGGAACCACTCACACACAAAATTATAATTACAGATCCTGTAACAGGGTTGACACAGAGAAGCAAAATTGTAGTGTCTGCAAAATGCCTAATAAATCTCCTAGGCAGAGACTTGATGCAGTTATTTGGCATAGCGGTGGTTCTGACTATACAAGGGATGCAAGCAAAACGACAGACTGACATCTGCGAAGTGCATGATGCCTGTGTAGTGCAGTCAAGAGGTGAGATGTTTTACTGGTACAGTCAGGACCTGGATACTACCGGCCCAGGGACTGTAACCAAAGAATTAATAAATTTGGCCATTAGTAAATTTCCCTGGTTAGATATTAAGAAGCAGCCATTATTGCACTGCACCTGTATTTTCATGACACTCAAGGGCCAGGTGAAGACTACAGAGATAAGCTGTTTAAATATCCCACAGCAAGGCTAGTGTTATGTAACCTATACTAGGACACAATGGGAAATAGCATAGCAAGCTGCTCTCTGCCTAAAGAAATAACAGCACTTTACAAATCTGACCTCCTACCACATGTACGCCTCACTAAAGACAGAAACACAAAATGGGTAGAATTGGGCAGGAAGATTACCGGATGGGAAAAACAGACCAGGGAGGAACTCTCGGAGCAGGGAGTAGAAGTACAAAAATTGAACTGGGTAACTCAAACTAAGCCACCAGTACACCTGCATTTTCGCAAAAATACTTGACAAATGCTCCTGTTAAAGGAGGAAGAGAATGCTCTGAAAGGTATTCCAGACAAACTGTGGTCCACAGGGAAATCAGATGTAGGCTTTATTCGTACGGCAAGACCAGTGGTGATTACTCCAAAATCAACATTTAGACCACAAAAACGTCAATACCCGCTGAGAAAAGATGCAGAGGCAGGGATAAAGCCCATTACAGCTGCACTCCTTAAAGGTGGTATGTTAATCGAATCTCCCGATTCACCATGTAACACACCTTTGTTCCCGGTTAAAAAGGCAAATGGGGAGTGGCTCATGGTTCAAGACCTGCAGGCTGTAAATGAGGCAGTAATACCTAGGGCACCTACGGTACCTGATCCACATACACTCTTAAATGCGTTAGAACCCCATCAGAAATATTTTTCTGTATTTGATATTAGTAATGCATTCTTCTCAATTCCGATACATCCGGACAGTAGATTCTGGTTTGGATTTACATTTCAGGGTAAAGATACACATACACTCGACTACCACAGGGTTATTGCGAGAGCCCCAGGATATTCTCACAAAAAATGTCAAGTAACTTAGCAAGATTTAGCCCACCGAAAAAGTCAAATCCTGCTTTATGCTGATATCTTATTAGCAGCTCCCACTTTACAAGCTTTCCGAGACGACACGCTAGCACTGCTACGATTTTTAGCTGCTGAGGGACACAAGGTGAATAAGGAAAAATTGCAACTCTGGAAAGAACAGGTCCGATATTTAGGCTATATAATATTTGATGGAGGTAGAACCTTTGATGAGGATAGAAAAATAGCTATTTTGCAGGCTCCAAAACCCATTAACCAAAAAGGAAATGATGTCCTTTTTGGGTACGACTAACTTCTGTCGAAGTTGGATTCCAAACTATGCTTTGGAAGTGGCACACTTGTCTGATCTCATATACAAAAAGCCTATGGCAGCACAGGACCCAGTGATTTGGACACCGGAGGCGGATTTGGCCTTTTGTAACTTGAAACAGTTAATAGCGTCCTCTTTTGTCCTGGGGTTACCAAATTATCACAAGCGCTTTTTTCAAACCGTAGACTGTAAGCACGGCTACATGACATCAGTCCTGACGCAACAACATGGGGATAAGCAACGTCCCATTGCTTACTATTCATCACAGTTAGATCCGGTGGCACTGTCCTTATCCCATTGCGTTTAAGCGGTTGTTGCAGCTGCTATGGCAGTGCAGGCTTCGGCCTCAGTGGTTTTGTTTCACCCACTCACCCTAAGGGTCCCTCATGCAGTAGCAATTATTTTGTTACAAGAAAAGGTAGCATACCTTTCCCCGGCTAGACATCTCTCCTGCATGACTGTTTTGCTGAGCCAGCCTCACATGACAATCGAACAATGCACAACACTGAATCTGTCAACTCTGCTCCTTACCCCTGTAGATGGTACTCCACATCACTGCCTGCAGGAGATCGAGCAGACAACATTACCTAGGAAAGACGTTACAGATATACCTTTAACAGATGCTGATCTGACATATTATGTAGATGGCTCATGCAAAAAGAACCGAGCAGGACAGAACCTAGTGGGCTATGCTGTAGTATCAGACACAGAGGTTATCGAGGCAAAATCCTTACCATGACATTTGTCCGCACAGGCGGCAGAATTGATTGCACTCACTCATGCATGTATTTTAGCTAAAGGTAAGCGTGCAAATGTTTTTACTGACAGTCAATATGCTTTTTCCACGGTGCATGTGTAAAAGCTGCTGATGCCTGAAAGTCTGTTGTTCTTGCTATGGAATGTTGAGACAGGGGCCTCACACTAGCAACAGATAAATGTTGTGTCAAGAAGAGACAGTTAAAGGACCATTACTCAGAAACTGGGTTTGACAGGGCAAGCCCTGTGGTCAAGCTAAATTCTGAGAGATGTTTTTGTAAGTCAGCAATTATCTGATAAGCACCTACTGTGTACGTGCAAAGAACTGTATAAAACCAGCAGGCTAAGCTATTGAAAATCAGACAAACCTTGTACCTACATGCTTTGTCTCCTTGCTGCAAGTAATAAAGGAAGCATTGCTGAACCTTACGTGAATTGATCTTTGTATTTTCTTTAACAAAAGGGATGGCCTTCCTCCTAACATCTGTCCTTCCTTGCAAGGCCTCCTTTGAACCTGTCTAGTGGGGGCTGGGAAAGACCAGTGCTTAGTGGGAAAGTTTCTGCTGAATCTGGGAGGTTGAACTTGGAGGAAGTCCTTTACTGTTTGCATAGATTTAGCGTTACCCTCCATCTTTTTTTATGACCTCCTCTGCTTTTAATCCAAACAAGCAATCTTTATCTGGGGGGGGGGGGAGGGGGCATCAAGTAGTTTTGATTTCACATGATCAGGCAGTGGCTTATCTTTTAGCCATGCAAGCCTCCTAATGACTGAACCTGCCACAGCGGCCCTGCTTGAGGCTTCTAGGGCAACGAATCTGCAGTGCAGGGAGGGAGTGTTTAGTTACTTGAAAGTAGAGTCCAGAAGGTCTGCTAACTCTTTGGAAGTATTAGTGTCAGGTAAAGATGAAATATTTTGTTTCATAAGTACAAGGTGTGCTGTTGATATTTTAGCATATGGAACTGGCAGTTAAGAGCTCGACTAGCCAAGGTTTTGGAGGTGTACACTTTCTTACCCCATCTGTTCAGAGCTCGAGTCCTTGTCAAAGGGAATAGGATTTTTAGATGAGCTAGCCTTGGCCCCTGTGTGATGACCTCTAGGTCTGCTGCAGGGTTTTTAAACAAGTACTTATGTGAATCAGGCACCCTGTAGTACCCATCAGGATTTCTAGGAGCAGGGGTTAGGGAATCAGGAGTGAAGCTAGATTCATTATCATCCACCACATCCAGAATAGGAGGCATGGCCAAGGATCTGTGCTAAGGAAGATCTAGAGAATCTCTCAGTCTTTTCTTAGACAGAGGATAATCTTAGGTTTCCCAGTGGAAATGCTCTCTGAGTGTGTGCAGGGTTTCCCCAAATGAAAGATCCTTGGAAGGGAGGGAGAAGGAACATATTTCTCTGCATCAGAATCCTCAAAGGAGGTGAGAGGTTGTTGCTCCTCATCTGAATCAAGGTAGTCTGAAAGTTCAGAATCCGGCTCTGTGTGAACTTCAGGGGAAGTATCCATGTTTCTTTTAGAAGGAGTGGTATGGCTACCCCTGAAGAAAGTGATGAGGTCCTCCATCATTTTCAGTAACCGTGTCTGAGGCGGTGGAGGAGGAGTAAGATGACGAACAGAGACTGTTTTCTTTGGGGTGGTCTTGCTTTTAGACCTTGGTAAATCCATTTGTCGTTGGGATGCAGTAGTCGGAGGCGAAGACGTCGTTTTTTGCCTTGAATCAGTTGCGTGAAGAACTTCCTTGGAAGCTGGTGCCTGCATAGCAGTTCCAGACCCAACCGAAGCAGAGACAACAGAGGGATCAGATGAAGAAGCATTCCCCAGCAACATACCAGACTCCAAAAGGGTCTCGGTAGAAGCCTGCGAAGGAAACAACTTGGGCAAAAGGGGCTATGAATGCGCCTCACTGAATTCCTAAGAACTGACTACTTGCTTCTGGGACGGGTCGTCTGAAGGCTTAAGTTTGTGTGGTCTGTCCCTTTATCTTCTCATTTTTTGGGAATATCCACAGACTGCTGACCGACAGTTGTCATTTCGTAATGCGAGGAGCTATATCAGAAATGCCTGGCTACAAAATCAGCTCTACGGCAAATAGTCCTTGAATTGAAAAGTGTGCAGAACCAACAACGGGGGAACGTCGTGGTCTGGGCCTAGATAAGTAATGCATAAGGTATGGAAGTCTCTGTCTGGTATTTGTTTTCCACAGCAGAGACAACTATTGACTTTTTCAGACATCGGTTAGTGCAAGAAAAAGATCCCCAATGGGGGTACTTAGATTTAGGCGTTTTCAGATTCAACTTCCACTCTGGCAAAGACTGACCAGCACATATGCAAACTGCTTTTGCTTCAGGCTCCCTAGCAAGAAAGACCGATGTAATGGTGCCGGCTGCTCTCCTTTATACCACTGATGACATGACGTCAGTCCAGAGGCAACAGCAGCCGGCGCAGGGGAAAAGCTTGACTCTGGTATTCGGGCCGACCGAGGGCTACCCAGCAGGCATAACCCACAAGTGATGACTGCAACAGTGAAACACAAAGAACATCAAGCCCATTTTCTGTCACCATGAAATGCTCAGTCTCATGTATCCAAAACTTGTTTCAATGTTTAATTTTTGTCATTTAGCCAACAAATCTGGAAAAGTAGTCCCATAAGTAGGCATTTTAAGGTCACAAAGTCCTCTCGGGATAACTTTAAAACAAAAACACACCTCCAAATGTTTGCAATGCCTCTTGTGTCTTTTTCAATTTAACTAGCATGACTTCCATTTCTCTAGTGAGCTTCAACACCTTCTCCATATCATGTTTATCAGGTGAATTATTATGTATATTACAAATCAAATTAAAAGGTTTACTTCGGCACAATGCATACGCTTAAAACTGTCCATTTTACTGCCAAATACACAACAATTTGGATTATATACTAGTTCCAAATCCGTGCCTTCATCCCTGCTTCTCCGACTCAAGTCAAAAGGGAAAATATCGCTTGAAACACTAGTCAGAGAATGAAGTACCTCAGTCCATAAACAAAATATGTCAATATCCAAACAACAAAAGGGTATCAAATATGGCTCGGGAGAGCGTTCATATGGGGGTTAAGGAGTTCTGTGTTAATTGGTTATTGAGATATTTAGAAAAATGTGAAAATCATATCTATATAAATTAATATCATGAAAACCGTCAATATCTATTTAACTGCACTAGACAGAGGTTAAACATAAATGCAGCTCAGTTTACCATTATGTAAGCTTTAAGAAGAAATCTTTCAAAACCTTGTACATAGGATGTTTTTTTAATTACTGATGCAAATATGAACAAGCAATATTTGATGCCTAGAGGCACCAGTAGGAGTTAACTGCAGATGCACCTGGAGGAGTCACTCAGATGTAATGAGTTAAACGGACATCTGCCACACGAGGTCTGATGTCTAGCCCAATTTTCAAAGCTTAGCAAGCTTCCCCTCGTGGCTAAAGAGATTTTTCCATCTCTGAGACATCAGCACATTCCAAATATAAAGCACACAATCTACCAATGTCATTTTTGGTTGGTTTTTACCCATGCAGCAGAGGGCAAGGACTCCCTATCTGGTTATTGGACATACAAGCCACAAAGTAGGTATCTGTGCCACAAGTCCAGAAAGACCCAGAAAACCTGGTCTCTTACAAGTGTGACTAGAACTAAGGAGGTCAAAGGACCTATGGTATCGGCAAATGTAGATATCTACTATGGGTAAAAGGAAAATACAGCTCTACCTCCGCCCTTGAGCGGCCCAAGGAAAAAAGGAGAAGGTGGGAGGGACACAACTGCAGCAGTGGTCCTACTAATATATATATGCTACTACAAGTTCATTGCACAGCTTTGCAATGCTGATCATATGGGTCACTACTGCAGTAGTGCCAACTACTTGGAAGATTCTAGTTTGCTGCAGGAAACTGCAGAAGATTCTAGAGAATGTTCACAGGTTGGTACTGAGCTATCTGCCCGAAGGCATATATTAGCCCAGCCAAGTTGTGCGGTATTCACTGCCCCTTTAGTAGTTCCCTAGACCCTTGTACTAGCAGCTAGTACCCTTGGCCCCTATCTAGTAGTGCTGTTGGTGTGATCCCCAGTGTGAAATTTCTGTTACCCATCCACTCATCAAGGTTCCTCTTGTAGAGTGATAGTGAGGGGCTCTGTCTTATGTAGATCGGGACCCTGTTCCATAGTAAGGGAAGTCTCTGCAAAGGGAATCTATCCCTCCAGCATGTTCTATTCATTGTTGTATTGAGGTTTATATCCCTAGAGCGTGTAGCTCGAGTAGATTTGGTTTTGCTAAGATGGAGCATGTTCAACAATTCTGGGTTGGACATGGCTCTGTACATTAGACAGAGATCGCCTCTGAGAAAGCAGTATGCAACAGAGAACAGTCTTAGCTTTTTCAATCATGCTGCATAGGGCAATTGTCTGAGGCCAGTAATTCTCTTGGTTAGGTACCTCTGTGGTCTCTCCAGCTGCTGGAGATGTCTAGCCAGGTACATTCCAATTGGTGCATTGTACTCAATAATGGGTCTGATGAGGGAAGAGTAGAGGGGCACCATTACATCCTTAGATCTTGATGCGAACCCTTTCATGATCAGATGTATGACATAGAAGGATTTTCTAACAAGTTTGGCAACATGGTTATCAAAGGAAAGCTGAGTATCTACTTGGGCCCCTAAATCCCTTATTTCGTCTTCAGATTTCAGGGGATTACCTCCTATGCTGTAGTTTACGGGTACTCTGTTTTTTCCAAAGGGGATTACTACGCATTTTTTTGCATTTAGCTTGAGACCATGGCTTTGACACCATGCATCAGTCTCATGGAGGCCCTTCTGGAGGATCTCCATGTCGGCCAGAGACTCTATTATAGCACCCAGTTTGCAGTCGTCCGCAAACTTAGTCAGCCACAGCTCTTCCGTGCTTGCCTGTACTTCTGAGAAGTATATGCCAAACAGGAGGGGCCCCAGGACAGAGCCCTGAGGCACACCACTTGTTACTGGTCTGGATTCGGACATAGATCCCGCTACTCTTACTTTATGGGATCTGTCTGAGAGCCATTTTGCGATCCATCTTGTGACGTAAGGGTTTATGCCCAGGCTGGTGAGCTTATCAATAATACCCGAATGGGGAATGGTGTCAAATGCTTTAGCAAGGTCAAGGTAAGCTGTGTGTACCTCCTTTCCCTTATCTATAGCCTGAGTAACTGTCTCAAAGAAATCCACCAGATTCAGGAGGCATGATCTGCCCTTGACGAAGCCAAACTGTGTGGGGTCCAGCGACTGGAGGTTCCCAATCTCTCCATTTATGAGTTCCATAATGATTCACTCCATAGCCTTACAGATCAGACTTGGTCAGGCTTATTGGTCGGTAGTTCCCACGGTCAGTTGTTGTCCCACCCTTGTGTAGCATCATGTCATGGTGATACCCAGATTCTAGTGCTTAATAAAACTGCACATAAACAAAGTAGCAAAAGGAAATACAGTATCAGCAATTTCAAGATGGTCTGCTTAGAAACTGGTGTACTTTCCTTTTTAGTAGCAAAATATAGAGAGAGTTGGTCCAAGCTTCTTACATTCTAATTTCTGTCAAAACAGTATCTCAGCTGTCTATTAATATTGAGCAAGTGCAAAACACTTTTCCATGTGCTTTGCAAAACTGATAACAATGGTGCTTCTCAGTTTTAGGTTGTCTCAGACAGTTGACAATCTCACTTTCTGGGGGTCCAGGACGCAAGCCAAACTAAGTAAAATACCAAAGCATTACACCCACCAATAGGATAGCTGTAGTTGGTGTCAAGCCATCAATGGTCTGGATTCCCTTCTCAGTGAGTTTCAACTTGCCGTGTGTTCCTTGCAATCCAAGTTTTAAGGTGGAGATCTCGAGAGGAGATGCAGTTGGCGTCAGGCCAGCACAAGCCTAGGTCCTTTGGCGTCAGGCCAGCACAAGCCTAGGTCCTTTGCCATGGTTCGATGTCATTTGTCCCCTGTGGGTAGCGTCACCTGGCCCGCTCTCTGTAGTAAGTTGTAGAAGTTAAAAGCAATGGAATCAAAAAATCTCAAGAGGCTGTTTGTTTATATCAAGTTCTTTATTGGTGTTGAGGCAGATAAACGCTGCACTAGTCAGATTTGATTACTGAGTTTACAGAATTTTATATACATGCAGACTTGGCATCCTTCTGGTTAGGCCAACTCCTGGGCTTGTTTTCCCTGGAAGATGGAAAAGGGAGCGTCAGTTGTGTGTACAGGGCTTCACCATGAGGTTCGCTTCTTAAACAGAATGTTTCTCTTCAACACTTTAAGCTTGGGTTTCATTATAATCCAGTCAACTCTATTCTTAAAGACCGTCCCAGAGATATAAAAATTTATTAGCACACACAGGAAATATTTTTGTCAATAATACCAGTTGACATTGTTGGCGTTTCCGCTGCACTTTTGCTAATGGCTTCGTCAGATCTGCCTCTAAAGGCCCCATCAGTGGAACTGAAGTGGATTGCATTGGGAGCTTGTAATTAAACAACAGTATACAGAATCAGTAGGATATGCAAAACCCACACACCAAAAAATATAGAACCCCAAACACCCCACATTTCACTATTCAAGCCAAGGATAATACCTCAAATTTCACCAACAGTCCACACAAAACTACTTGGCATACATACAGACAATCTCAAATTTGACACCCACATATCACTAACAATAAAAAAAAAAAATCACAAAAACTGGTTACCTTATAGAGAAGCTGCCAATACCTCACCAAACCAGCAAGAATCTCTATAGCCAATTCCCAACTGATCTCCACCCTACTCTACGCATCGGGTGGCCTAATGGTTAAGGTGTTTGCCTTACAAACACAAGGTACAGGGTTTGAGTCTCACAGAGAGACAAAAAGAGTGACTGCTACCCAATTAAGTATTTCATTGCTACCTTTACTCTAGTGACTGCATTTTCTCGCCTAAAAGCGAGTTTGTGACTGCTTTAATACCTAAATAAGCTGGTTATTGCATTTATTGCTTACCTGCACTTTTTAGCCATTGTTTGTTGTTTGATTTAACTGTTAAGGCTGCCCACTCAAGTGCACTAGCATGTGCAAAGCATTAACTGAAAAAAAAAACAAAAAAAATATATCTTTTGTTTCCCGCCTTTACTGTGCTAGAATAGTCCTGAATTCAGGTTTTGCTGTATTCTGGACTTCAGTAAAAGTTCCTGTGTTGCCCATATCCTTACTTGGATAGGAGGAAGCTTCTCTGTTCACCAGTGAGAGTGGGGAGCTTCGAGCAGCCTATCTGTCCCTGGAGGAGTGGTCTCAGCCCAAACTAGTTGTTTACTGGCCGTTTTGGGCTATTTCCTAGCTCTTTCAAGTCCCCTGCTTTAAAACCTGCTTTAGCGCGGCTTTGCGCATAGCACAGCATCGAGCAGCGCCACTTAAACGAGTTTAAACTATTTCTGGCTCCACAAAGTCTGCTCTCCACTTTTTCCCTTGGAACTGCTCTAAATCTCAAAATAAGCACTCTATTCTCTTTTTATAAGCCCGGCACTTGCTCATGTAAGTAATCTTACAGGTAAACACTAATAAACTTAAGCACTACACCCTCATATACTCCTTTAAGTACTTGCTCCCTATTGGTCCTTTCTGATCAGTCAATAAGTAGTTCCCTATACTTTACAGGCATGTCCAAAGGCCAGTTTCGGGTGTACTCCCCAGTCCAGCTGGTGAATCTGGGAATCTTGAGGCAATGTTACAACTGCCTTATGTACACAGACCACCCTCTCCTCCTCCCAACAAGCTCAAACATATGAGAGATGCAACTATATAGCCAAACTGGAGGCTAAGCTCTCTCAACCCAGTACCGGCACAGCCGGTCAGGAGGAAAAGGTAACCATACACACCACAAATCCTGTCTCACATAGACCCATCGCATCAGCATCAGCAAACCAAACACATAAAAACACAAACACAAAAACATACTCGGATGCTCTAAACAAAAATCTACCTAAGCAACAGAGACCTCTAAAGCAGACAGCCAAGCAACCCCCACCATGCAACAATACCCACGTAACACATAACTCACAAAGTCAGTGTGCCACACAGTCACAGCCCTTAAGGCTAAACAACACACCGAACACACTTGTAATAGGCGACTCTATTGTCAGACACACTGATGTCCCACTCACCAGACTGAATAAGGAGAAGGTCACTGTAAGCTGCCTGTCGGGTGCCAGGATCCGCCACATAACACATGCACTCAGGTCACTCCAAAGCAAGTACAAATATGACTCCATCATTGTCCATGCTGGTGTGAATGACCGGAGACGTACATGGAGAGACAGAGCAGCTCTCTGATCATGTAGCCCAGGCCGGTATGACCCTGACCTTGAGTAGCATCTTGCCCTCACCAAGAATGATGCCACAGTATAAAGACAAAATGATCAATTTTAACAATTGGCTAAAGTATTGGTGTCATTCAAAGGGGATCCAGTGTCTGTCAGCCTGGGATGACGCTCGACAAGCCACGTTGCTTCGCAAGGGATGGCTTGCACCTGTCGCCCCTGGGTTTTCGAATATTGGCTAAGACTCTTGCTAAGGTTCACTGCAAACTTCTCCCCCCCTTCCCCTCCAAAAGAACAAATGTCTATCCCAACAGTAGCCTCTCTGTGATCGTAGACGCACAGGTGAAAGCTGCCCTCTCCAAAGCAAAAAACACAGCATCAATGGGACCAGACGGTGTCCCAGGCTGCATCTTACATGAGCTCCAAGAAGAACTAAACCCTCACTTAAAGACACTGTTCAATCTCAGCCTTACTACAGGATATGTACCAAAGGAATGGAGTACAGCAACAGTGGTCCCGCTCCACAAAGGTGGTGCCACAACGGACCCCGGAAACTATCGCCCTATAAGCCTGACCAGCCGTGTCTGCAAGGCTATGGAGCACATCATCATGGAAATCATAAACAAGGACATTGGGAACCTCCAGACACTGGATCCTACCCAATTCGGCTTTGTTAAGGGCAGATCTTGCCTCCTGAACCTGGTCGACTTCTTTGAAACGGTTACCAAAGCCATAGATGAAGGGAAGTTTGTCCACACAGCCTACCTGGACCTTGCAAAAGCCTTCGACACAATACCCCACTCGGGCATCATAAATAAGCTCACCAGCTTAAATATCAACCCCTATGTCACAAGATGGGTTGTAAACTGGCTTAGGGATAGAACCCAGGTGGTCAGAATTGCAGGTGCCATGTCAGACTCTAAACCAGTTACAAATGGCGTCCCACAAGGCTCAGTCCTGGGACCTCTCTTGTTCGGTATATATTTCTCTGACGTACAGGCTACCACGGGTGGTCTATGGCTGACAAAGTTCGCAGACGACTGCAAAATGGGTGCCATAATCGACTCTCCAGCTGACACAAGCATCCTCCAAAAGGGTCTCACAGAGACAGATAACTGGTGCCAGAGCCATGGCCTAAAGGTAAATGCCAAAAAGTGCATTGTCATCCCCTTTGGAAAAAACAAAGTGCCCACAAATTACCACATAGGTGGTAATCCATAATTAGGGACCTGGGGACCCAAGTAGATAGTAATCTCTCCTTTGACAATCACGTTGCCAAAGTAGTTAGAAAGACCTTCTATATAGCCCACCTTACCATGAAAGGGTTCACATCTAGATCGAGAGGTCATTGTGCCCCACTACTCATCACTTATCAGACCCATAATTGAATACAATGCCCCATTTGGGAAGTACCTTACCCGACACCTGCAGCAACTGGAAAGAACCCAAAAGTACCACACCAAGAGGATCAAGGGACTCAAACAGATGCCCTATGCACTTCGGCTAAAGAAACTCCAGCTCTACTCAGATTTGTACCGCCTACTCAGAGGCTATCTGTGTCTGACGTATAAAGCCATGTCCAACCCAGAATTAATGGACATGCTACACCTCAAGAAATCCAAGTCCCTTAGAGCTACACGCTCCAGAGACTTGAATCTCAACACAGAAATAAACAGGACATGCTGGAGGGACAGATTCATATCCCAGAGGCTCCCCTCACTCTGGAACAAAATCCCAATCCATATTAGGCAGAGCCCCTCACTGACCCTATTCAAGAGAAATCTTGATGAATGGATGGGAGACCGTAAAGTTTACCCCTGGGATCTTTTCTTTGTCCTTGCTAGACAGACGTACAGTAAACTAACCTTAATATGGCTACCTACTGTGACCTACTATACAGAGACACAGTCATCTAATCTAAAAGGGTGGCGAAAGTCAAGCACACTCTGGCTAGGCTTATAAATTCCCTTGGGCAGATAGCCTAGTATCAACCTATGAACAAGGAATAATTGGCTAAGCTTAAAATGGCTTGCAAGGGCAATTAGCCTAGTACTAATCTATGAACTCTAATACTTACAAATCTTACACAGTCAGACCTACACCAACTCGAAGTCTGCTACAATAAAGATCTCAAATTTTGCCATTGGTGCCTCTTACCGCAGCTAACACCGTGTCTCCCTTAGAGACTTTGACTGGCTTGAACGCCCTCCTCATCTCCTACACCAAACTCAACTCACCTTTGCTCATAAACTAGTAAACCACCCTCTCCGAATCCCATCGCGCTATACAATTCTCCAACCCTACCACTCTTCCGGACCACTACGCTCCTGCAACAAAAATCTACTCCAGGTCACCAAAGCCAAAAAAATCAGCAGGTGAAGCACTATTTTCCTGCGCTATATCCAAGCTCTGGAACAGCCTTCCCACTGCCATAACTACCCTTCCTTCCTGTAGTCTTTTCAAGACTGCACTTAAATTTCACCTAAATTCTCACTGGCTTTGTCCTTGTCCAAAACACTAATAATAACCCCCCCCTTTCAACCCTTCTCTCCTTTCCCAGATTTAGATAGAGTATTCCCTCTATCACTATAAAAATGAACTGAAGATTACTCACTTGCTTGTTGATCCTTCCAGGATTTAGTCTTATTACTGTTTAGAAAATTTGTAGCACTGTGTTTTACTTCTTATTTCTCAATGTTAATTAGAGCTTACTACTCAATTGTACCCACTTTGCTCCTGTATTTCTCCATGCCATGATCACCGCTACTGTATTCATACATTGATTGTCATCGTTTACCATCTACCATGTTATTCTGTGGAGTTTTTCTCCCTGGGCCTTACCTGAAAAAGGACCGGTGTCCAGTCGGAATTTCCCGGTAATCAAATGTAATTAATTGAATAAATTATTCATTTAAAATTAATTAATTAAATAAATCATCGTTCAACAACCAACTCTTATAGAAGAAGAAAACGTACATGGACCTCAATAAATTACCAACAGACAGACTCTTACGGAATCAACACAATAATGGGGGATGATTCCACCAAATATGGATCCGTTGCAGACCTACGAACACACTACTCAAAACCAGGTTTTTTCAGACACACCTGAAATCACAGAGACTGGACCCAGATCTATTTATCAATCCCACCCCAACAGCACCAATACCATCCAACCAAGAGAACCAAATTACAATGGTAAACCCAGCACCAACAGAAGGACACCCAGAGAACCCCTCAACCACACTATGCAAAGGACCATTGCCTCCCCAGGATAAACAGAGCACCACAAGGTAAGCCCCACCAGATAGACAAAACATGGAAGGGAAAAACACCTCTGGCAAACCCAATGAACACATCCAACAGGCAGTGTTGGAGGAGCAGAGAAAGCTACCCTCAATTAAATACAATTTGGAACCACTTCACCAAAACACTCAACGAAGCAGAACAAGAAGTACTAAAAAAAATTACACTTTCATACCACAATAAAGAAGTAACCTGGTCGACAACATTAGGGACCTCAAATTATTCATACAGAAACTCAACAGGAAAGTGTTCTAACATGAAAGTCCGACAATAATACAGAAAAGCATGGTCCTCCAAGAAAAATGGAAGCAGCCCATGAATTTATGTCCTCCACCACACCCTACCATTAGCGCTTTTTGAAAACAGATTTGAAGCTGACATCAGGATCCTCCAAAACCATCAAGAAAGAAGCATTACAGCCTAAACTGCAACAAACTCGTGGCCCTTAAGAACCTAAGCAAGGAGAAAATGCGTAGAATTATGAAAGCTGACAAAGAAGGCAGTATACTGGTCACAGACACATCACTTACAGTAGAAAGATCTTTGAAATGCTCAATAATCTGGCTTACTGTGACCCAAGCAATGTTGGGTAGGACAAACATAGCCTACAAGAAAAAAGTCATCAAAATCACCCACTTCAATGAAGAGGAATTCATCAGCAACAACCTTCTGGAATTCCTTACAGTGATCCTAGAGTGCCTAGTTTTTTTTTATTTTTGGAATCCCCAAACCACATAAAAATATAACCAACTCCCCCCGCATATAGACTAAACATTGCAACTGGTGGAGCTATAACCGAGCTAATCTCCATTTACCTAGAAATGCAAACTAAACAAAAAGCAGAGAAGAACAAATCCTTTATTCCTGATGCCACTAACTTCCTCAGAAAAATAAAAAAAATATCACAGTCAAGGAGGATTCCTGGCTGGTCACCAAAGATGCGGAAGCTGTATATACAGTCCTAACTAATGATTACTGTATTAAAGCAGTCACTGAAACATACCAAAAGGAATGGGAAGCTCTACAGAAAAAAGAGAAGCCATCAGCTGTCTACTGAGGATATATTCAACAACAACTTTTACCATTTTGAGAATCACTGCTTCCAGCAGACCACAAGCACAGCCATGTGTGCAGTCATGGTCTCCAGCTTGGCCAATATAGCCCCTGGTAAATGGGAGGAAGAAGTTATCTACAACTCCCCTTTCTACACATCTATGGGATGTCACCTCAGGTTTATTAACTACATCTCTATCATCTGGAACGGTGGTCTCCATCTGGAAAAAGAAGTTATGTACTCACCATAATGTTCCATTTGTGTTGTCCATTTTCATTCTTCAACAGCTGCGTTCAGATCCAACCTTTGGATCAGACTGTCATTACGGGTCTGACCTTTGGATCCGACTTGGCCATTACTATAGCTCATGGTAACCAAAAAACTCTCAAGCTCTTCCCTTACTCATAATGCACCAATCCCTACCATATCTCAGATCTTGTTTTCTTAACAAGAAAAGGTCCTTATAAACTCTCGTTCTTCCAGAAGTCACTTGTGAAAAAGGTAGGGGGGTGATTGGTAGGATGGGAGTTTAGCAAGAATAAAAATGGACAACACATATGGAATGTTATGGTGAGTGCACAACTTCTTTATCTGAGGTTGCCAATTTTCATTCATTCCTCAACAGTTGGGAGAGAGTCTCCAGCTACCTGAAATCCTGAGTAGACTAAGGATATTCCTGAGTATAGCTGACCCAAAGGCTGCTCTTCCCCTCGAGACCAGATCTATAGTTTGTAATCTATAGTTTGTAATCAGTAATAACAGTACAAGGATTAGCCCAAATTGCAGCTGCACATATGTCATCCATGGAATGTCTGGATAAAAACCACTGATGAAGTAGCCATGGATCTAGTCGGGTGGTCTCTTAAAGGTTTTGGTAATGAAATACCTAATTTACTGTGGACAAAAGATATATAGTCGGTAAGCCATCTTGCCAAAGTTACTTTTGTAACTGACTTGCCTAATTTGGCATCCGCAAAGGAGACAAATAGTTGATCAGATTTTCTAAATTCTTTTGTCCTATGTAAATAGAAACTTAACTGTCTATGAACATCTAACAAGTGCACCATATATTTTCCTTTGTTTTCAAAGTTTGGAAAGAAGACAGTCAGATTAATAGACTGGTTGATATTGGATTCTGATACCAACTTAGAAATGAAGCAAGTGTTGGTCCATAATGTTACTCTATCCCTATGAAAAATCAAGCAAGGATGTCTGGAGGACAATGCTTGAAGTTCAGAAATTCTTCTAGCAGATATAATGGCCACTAGACAGTTTTCTGTGTCATAAATTTAAGATCACATTTTACTGCTGGTTCAAAGGGGGAATGAGTTAAGGCCTGCAGTATTAAATTCAAGTCCTATGGTGGAGTAGGGTCTTTATAAGGTTGTCTCAACAAAGAAGTGCCACTCAAAAAGGCCTTACAAAGCTGAGACTTCTTCCCTGGCTTCATCTAAATCTCTATATGGAAGTTAAAGACTGCTGCCAACTGAATGCTCATGCTTAAGGAGCTATCTCCTTCGTTAAAAATTGTTGCCAAAAATTCAAGGACACTGTACAAGGGCTGAAAAGGGGTCAATACATTTCTGATGCGCCTAAAAACAAACCTCTTCCATTTACTTCTGCAAAGTTTCCTCATAGAAGCTTTATGGGAAGATAAAAGTATATGACAGACAGGGAAAAAGATCATAGATTGTCTGGCTACAAATGAAGTGGAGAAACCATGCTGTCAACTTTAGGTTTCAGATATCCGGGATGAATCATTCCTGTCAGGTGTAACAGGAGGTCAGGAATCAGATCCAGAATCCAAGATTGGTAGACTAAAGAAAGGGGAACCAAATCTGTCAAGGCCAGTAAGGTGCAATGAAGATGACTGTTCTTCAACCTGGCAGCTTTCTGATTTGGAGATCAAGGGAGTTGGATATAAGCATAGAGGAGCCCAGGAGCCAATTGTGGAGCATAGCGTCCCTCTGCGATTCCCCAAGTGGGGGGACCAGGGTAAAGAAGCTACTGCACTCGTTTAGGGGAGAAGCAAAAAGATTGAATCAAGGCTGGCCCCACTGATGGAAAATCATTTCTGCCACTTAGTTGTTAAGGGATCACTCGTGAGGTAGTAAAACGGACCTGCTCAGCTTGTCTGCAATCATTTTGGACTTCCTTGGGATGTGCGTTATTATCAGAAAGCAGTTGGAAGAGATTGCCCATTGCTGCACTCCGAGGACTTCTCGGCACAAAGAGTAAGATTTGGTTCCTCCCTGTTTATGTACCAGATTAGACATGCGGTCTGCCTGAATAGCAATCATTCCTGAAAGGAGAGTCTCTTGGAATGCCAGCACTAAGAGCACTACTCTCATTTCTAGGACGTTGGCATGCAAGTGAGCGTCTTCAGAGGACCAAGTGCCTTGGATTGTTTTCTCCAGGAAGTGCTCCACCACCAAATCTGGAATGCCCCCATGGTCACTATGGCCTTGGGCTGAGGGAGAATGAAAGGACGGCCTTGAAGAACTTGATCTGATCAAATTCATCTCCAAAGATACCTCTTGCATGCGTGAGTGATTTTTATTTGGACTGACATGTTGATAGGTAGAACTGACCATTGAGTTGCTAGCATCCACTGAAAAATCCTCATGTGGAATCTCGGTAGTAGAACTAAAATTATGGTTGCTGACATTGACTCTAGGGCTTGTAGAAATCAACTGTGCTGAAATGGTTGTACTGTGAATTATCCTCTTGACCTTGAATCTGATAGCGTGTACTCTTAAAAGGACAAGAGAAGCTGTTAGTGATACCATGTTGAAAACTGTTCCTATAAACTCCAGTATCTGAGAAAGTTCTGTCTGAGATTTGTTGCAATTTATGGTAATTTCCAGAAGGGAGTCACTCTGGAGTACCTGATCTCTCAGTCTTATCATTTGATGCCTGACTGGGGCAGCAATAAGCCAGTCATCCAGATACGGAAACACTCAATCCCTGCAGTCTCAAGTGAGCTGCTACCACTGCCATGCATTTGTTGAACACCCTGGGGGCTGTAGTGAGACCAGAGGACAGGTCTCTGAACTGGTAATGATGGGCTCCCAGCCAGAAGTATAAATACCTTCTGGATCATCTGTTCATTTTTATATAACAGTATGCATCTTGAAGGTTTATTGAGCATATCCAGTTGTCCTTGCCCAAAAAGGGCAGAATGGACTGAACCGTGACCATCCAAAACTTTCTGTCAAACTGCCTTATTCAAGTTGCTGAGATCCAAAACTGGTCCCCAGTCCTGTTTTCTTTGGCACTAAAAAGAACCTTTAGTAAATTCCACATTCTATCTGGTCTGGTGGGACATCTTGGATGACTCTCTTCTAGCAGCTTTTAGATTTCTAGTGCTGCTGTTTTCCTCTGACTGGGTAGAACATCAGGAAATGTGTAAGACGATGGGGTGGAAAGGAAAAGGGAATTACATAACCTCTGGAAATGATCTTCTGCACCCATGTACCTTTTGTGATGTCTAGCCAGGCTCTCTGGTGCAGGGATAAATGAACCCTGATTGCCTCCAGAGTAGCACAATCGGGCCTCCTTTCAGGAGCGCTGATGCGGTCAGTCAGAGAAAGGATCTCTAGACTCCTGGTTTTGCGGGCCACTTCTGCCTCGTGGACAGCATCTTCCATTTGAGCTTGCCCATCTGCCTCTAGGGGACATTTTCTCCATGTGGATCTTGGAAAGGACCCTTGGATTTCTTAAACCACATTTTTTCTATCTCCATGTTGGTTCCTAGATTTTCTCACACCTGGAGTGCGTGTCTTCTACTTTGGGGTCAAATAAGAAGGTTCTGTCAAAGGGGTATTGATGAAAGAGGACTTGAAGGACTCCGCAAAGTCACACAAAGTGCATCCAGGCATGCCTCAATATAAATGCCTGAACCTGCCACCCTTGAGGTACCCTCAGCTGCATGAGAGACCAGCCTCATGGACGAGTTTGAAATGGAACACAGAGTCACAAACTGTGAGACCAGAGAAGCCCAAGTCTCAGCAGTAGTGGTCCCTGAAAGAGAATCTGATGGTTCTTTTATCAAATCTCTGTAGTCTACTGAAATGTGCCAGGTAGTTCAGTGACTTTACAGCAAAAGTTGCTGAAGGATAGACACGCTTTGCAAATCTGTCCAAAGCCTTCTACTTCCTATAAGAGGGACAGGCAGTAGAACCCTGTTCTGCAAGTTCCTTCTTGGTGGCTGCCACCACTACCATGGCTTCCACATGTACTCCCTTATTCCAAAATTCTCTTCCTACAGGTGGTGCCAGAATCTGATCTCTTGGGGATAGTTAAACAGAGTCAGGTTCCTTCCACACCTGCTTTGAGATCAAATCAATGAGGTTGTCAGTGGGGGGAGTTACCCAGAAGGTAGAGGGGTCAGATCCAATTGCCTCCAGGAATACCAATTCCTCTGGAGAACCAATCAGTAAAAACTAAATGAAAACTCAAGCCACGCTAGAACGTCCAATGAGTGATCTCCCAAACCTCCTGTAACAGAGGCATATGGGATATATGCAAATGACCCTTATGAACATCAGGTTTTTCAGCTATATGGCAATTCTGATTGCCCATGACTTTTACATTTGAAGTCATTTTAATGGACAATTTCAGGCCAATAAAGCCAAACCCCACTAGCTACGGATATGCATATTTCGGACTTATGACCTTGTCAGCATAGCACAAGTAGAGTGTTTGACTAAGCATAAAACGACTTCAAATGTAAAAGTCATGGGCAATCGGAATCGCCATATAGCTGAAACACCCGATGTTTATAAGGGTCATTTGCATATATCCCATATGCCTCTGTTACAGGAGGTTTGGGAGGTCATTCCATTGGAAGTTCTAGCTTGGCTGGAGTTTTTATTTAGTTTTTACTGATTGGTTTTTCAGTGTGACCGTCTCGATCTTTGTTTTAACTTATTAGCTGGGATATTTTGCAGTCACCCTAATGATGATGGACCATCAGCTGGGTATAACAATCCTGTGTTTCTTATGTTTAGTCAAACACTCTGCTTGTGATATGCTGACGAGGTCATAACAAGACCGAAATATGCATATCCATAGCTAGATGGATTTGGCTTTATTGGCCTGAAATTGTCCTCTAAAACAACTTCAAATGTAAAAGTCATGGGCAATCAAAATCGCCATATAGCTGAAACACCTGATGTTCGTAAGGGTCATTTGCATATATCCCAGATGCCTCGGTTACAGGTGGTTTGGGAGGTCACTCATTGGAAGTTCTAGCTTGGCTGGAGTTTTCATTTAGTTTTTACTGGTTGTTTTTTCAGTGTGACCTTCTCACTCTTTGTTTTAATTTGGTAATTCCTCTGGAGAAGGATTGTGAGAGGAACAACCACCTCTTTAAGGATCTCCAGGATGTCTCCAAAAGAGACCTCATCAGGTGGTGATCTTAGGGATCCCTCTCCTTTATCGAAATCAGTATCCTCTGTGATGGACAACTGTGGGAATTCCAAGTGCCTCCTATTGCATTTTCTCTCCCAAGGTACTTCTTCACTTGGATGCTCTGGAGAAGTATCAGAAGAGACAATGATACCCTGCTGCGTAACTTGTAAATCTCCTATACAGAAATAGCATGCACCCTTTCAAGACCAAAAGAAACATAATAAAATCCAGAGGACTCAGGATAGCCAGGGTCTCAAAAAAGCTAGAGGCATTTACCAAAAACATCACGGATCTGGAAAAAGACTTCTAGCCACAGGCTACATTAACTGCATCCTTAAACAGATCTTCAAACCCATTATTGAACATAAAAAAAGTTCACAACACTGGATTAATTACAAATACAGAAGATAGCACCCGTGAACTCTACAAAATTTTACAAGTGAAAGACAATGAAAAACAGTGCACCAACATCACAATTTACTTTTTCAATCGACTACCCAGAACTTAAAAAAGCCATCACTGAAAAATGGTGCATCATTAGCAAAAAAAGTACAGTTGTGTACACTTACCATAAATGCAGACGTTAGAGTGTATTCACTGTTGCAGTCATCACATTTGGGTTATCTGCTTGCAGTAGCCCTCAGTCGGTCTGATTAAAGTCTTGGGTCCTGTGTCCGTTGCGGTCTCTTCTTTCATGATGTCAGGTCGTCAGGGGTATAAAACATGCAGCCGATGCCATTACATCAGTTTTTCTTGCCCCAGATGTCAGGTGCCCCCTAATGGGAAGCAATTAAATCTATAAATATACAAGGTTATACCTCCAACAAAAAAGCAAATACACCAAAAAGCTTTTAAGCATAGTAAAGGAGAGTAGAGTTATAGCCAAAAGTAGTAAGGGGGCTGGAAGGAGGGTAACCAGAACTGCAACAGTGAATACACTCTAACATCTACATTTATGGTAAGTGTACACAACTGTACTATGTTCGTTGTGTTTCATTGCTGCAGTCATCTCATTTGGGTATAATCCCAAAGCTAAGGATGGGGGGAGGAATTTGGATAGCATTAGGCCCAGCAATAAGACCCTGCAAGACTGCAGTGGCAAAGCCAGCTCTGGATTTAGAGAAAATTGGCAGATGGTAATGCTTGGTATGTACAGAACTCCAGGTAGCAGCTTCTAGAATGTCCCTGGTAGGGACGCCTCTGAGAAAGGCTGTAGAGGTAGATGCAGTCCTGGTGGAGTGGGGTCTGATCCCCTGTGGAATAGGTTTTCCATGGTGCTTATAGAAGAAATGAATGCAATGGCCTATCCATTTAGAAAAAGTTTGCTTTTAAATAGCCTTCTTCTCTGCCCCTGCAGCAAATGCCACCAGCAGTTGTCCAGATTTCCTTTGAGGTTTAGTCCTGTCCAAGTAGAATCTAAGTTGTCTGTGCACATCTAAGGAGTGCAATATCCGTTCCCCTTTGTTCTGTGGATTAGGAAAGAAGGCTGGCAAATGAATGGACTAATTAAGGGCCACATTGGATACCACCTTGGGCATGAAAGAGGGGTTGGTCCTGAGGGACACCCTGTCCACATGAAAGATGATGAAAGGCTCCACTGCCATAAGGGGCTGTAATTCAGATACCCTTCTTGCTGAAGTGATTGCTAAAAGGAAAGCTGTTTTCCAAGAAAGGAATTTTAAATCTGCAGTAGCAGCTGGCTCGAAAGGAGGAAGAGTGAGTTTCTCCAATACAAAGTTAAGGTCCCAGGCTGGAGTTGGAGCTCTCCTGTGTGGTCTTAAATTTTTGGCCCCTCTGAGGAACTGCTTGAGCAGTGGATGAGAGAAGAGTGGAGGTTCTGTGTTATAATGAGCTAAAATGGCTGAGGCGTGAATTTTGATAGAGGAGAAAGACAGGCCCTTGTGAAGCATCTCAGTTAAGTATTGTAAAATCTGGGGTAAATTGGGCACTGCTGTGCTCATCCCTTGAGATTGGTTCCAGGCACAGAATTCTTTTCCATTTTTCAGCATAAGATTTCCTAGTACTAGTCCTCCTTGCCTCCAAGATGATATCCATCACTGGTTTACTGAGGGATGGTAAAGGAGAGATTAGGTAATTAGCCAGGCTGCTAGGTTCTGTGTCTGAAGCTGAGGGTGCAGAATCTGTTTCTCCTGCTGAGACAACAGAGTAGGAATCTGAGGCACATGCCATGGGGCCAACAGTGACACACTGCGCAAGAGGGGTTACCAGTGTTGGCGTGGCCAGTCTGGTGCAATCAAAATCTTCCTTGGTTTGGCTTGTTTGACCTTTAGTAGTACTTTGGAGAGCAGAGAAGGAAAGGCATAAACTGATAGATTTTTCCAGCTGAAGGACAGAGCATCCACTTTCCAGGTTTGTTTGTGGGGAGTCTTGTGCAAAATTTGTTCAACTGATAGTTCTGGGGGGGGGGGCAAATAGGTCTATATCTGGGCTCCCCCACTTGCTTGTTAACATGTTGACAATCCTTGGTTCCAGTTTTCACTCATGTGGTTTCTGCTTAGTCCGTCTGCCAGTGTATTTAGTTTTCCTGTCAGGAACTGAGCTTGTAGCTGCACTTTGTAGCTCAAGGCTGTGTTCCACAATGCCATGGCTAGTCTGCAGAGGGGGTAAGAATGTGTCACCCCCCTGCTTATTTATGTACCACATAACCGTGGTGTTGTCCGTCTTTACCATTAATTGTCCTGGAAGAATGTGGTCCTTGAAGGCTGTCAGAGCACTCTGTACAGCTAACATTTCTTTTTGACTGATATTCAGGTACATTTGACTTGGGTTCCATTTGCCCTGAATGCACTTCCCTGCCAAGTGAGCCCCCTGAATGCACTTCCCTGCCAGGTAAGCCCCCATGCATAGTCTGATGCGTCTGTTAGGGTTTGGGCATCAGGGGGTAGTGTGAATGGTAGTCCCTTGTTTTGGTGGCAGGCCTCTGCCCACCAAAGGAACTCTAGGCATAGGCAAGGTATGATAGGAATCATTGCTTCCAGATCCTGAGAATGTTGACACCGTAGGCTTTTTAGATACCATTGTAGTTTCCTCATGTGCAGTCTTGCATATGGAATTAGAAGAATGCAGGAGGCCATGAACCCCAAAGCATGTAGTATTTGCCTTGCAGATAGCAGGGTTTTTGTGGCAACTAGTTTGAAGTAAGTAGTCAAATGAATTTGTTTCTCTGGCATGAGAAAGCCATGTGGGAAGTTGTATTCAAGCTTGCTCCCAGGAATATAATTTGTTTACAGGGTACCAGGTGTGATTTCTTTTCATTTATGGTGTACCCCAGACAAGTTAGCACCCTTTGTACAAAGGCCAGATGATTCAAAAGTATGTCCTGGCTTTCTGCTGGAATTAGACAATCGTCCAGGTATGGGTATATTTGAATATTTCTTTGCCTGCAAAACGCAATGACTGGAGCTAGGCACTTTGCGAATACCCTGGGCGCAGTAGATAAGCCAAAGGGCAGTGCAGAGAACTGATAGTGCTTGTAGCCTGCTTTGAAGCGTAGGTATCTTCTGCAAGGGTCCCTGATTGGGATGTGCAGGTATGCTTCCTTTAAATCTAGTGTTGCCAACCAGGCGTCTTTGCCTAGCACGGGGAGCAACTGGTGAAGAGTCAGCATCTTGAATTTTGGAATCACCAAAAAGGTGTTTAGAGTAGACAGGTCCAGGATAGGACGCCATGAATTGTCTTTTCTGGGTACCAGGAAAAGTCTTGAGTAGAAACCTTGTCCATTTTCCTCTTCTGGTACCAATTGAATAGCCCCCATGCTTAAGAGAGAAAGTACTTGTTTTTCGGCCTCTGCCCACTGATTTCGGGGGTAGATCTGGCCACCTGCTTGGTGCTGGTAACGTGTCGAAGTGAAATCTGCATCCCTGGGACACTATATTTAAAACCCACTTGTCACGGGTAATGAGTTCCCAGTTCTTTGCATGAAGAGCAATCTTTCCCCCCAAAGGGGCAGTCAATTGAGAAGTGCTTGAAAGTTTTAAAAAGAAGTCATTGAGACAGTTTACCGTAGGGGGAGTTTTATTACTTCAAGACTTGGAAGTGGAGGCCCCCCACTGCTTAGTCCTGTGCGTACCCTGGGACTGAAGCCTGGGAGCTTTGCTGGATTTGGGTTTGGACAAGGAAGGTCTGGAAGAGGCAGGAAAGGACCAATTCTTGGAAGGCCAATGCCTACTAAACCTTGGAGGTTGTACTTGTAAAAAATCTTAACAGTTTGCATAGATTTAGCTTTTTCCTCCATCTTTTTAAGAACTTCTTCTGTCTTGTTGCCAAACAGGTGGTCCTGGTTTAAGGGAGCATCCAGTAATTTTGCTTTAACATGATCTGGCAAGGATTGCTCCTTAAGCCAATCATGCCTTCTAAGTACAGACCCAGTTACAGCAGCCTTGCAAGATTCCTCTAGTGAATCAAAACCACATTGCAAAGTATGTTTTCCAACTTGTTCAGCTGAATGCAGTAAATCCTGTACATCCTTATTTTCAGCACAATCAGGAATCAACATAATTTTCTGTTTAAGCAATCCAGTAATATGCTGCTGATACTTTGACATGTGAAGCTGGCAGTTTAAGGCCCTAATGGCCAAAGTTGCAGAAGTGTATACTTTCTTACCCCATCTATCCAGCGCCCTGGAGTCTCTATCAGAGGGGGTAGGATTTTTGGCAGTAGTAGCTTTAATGCCCTTGGGTCCCTGTGAAATGGTCTCAGGATCCGCAGTAGGATTTTTAAAAAGGAACTTGTGAGAGTCAGGGACCCTGTAATATCTATCAGGTTTTCTGGAAGCAGGAGGTAAAGAGTCAGGGGCCAAGCTAGATTCCGAAAAGGCATCATCAACAATGTCTAGTACAGGAGGGTATGGCTAAAGGACTGTGCTGGGGTAGGAGTAAGAAATCCCTAAGCCTCTTTTTAGAATCAGAGAAATCCTTACTTTCCCACCGAAAATGCTCCCTGAGAGTATGCAAGGTTTCACCAAGAGAGAAATCCTCTGGGGGGAAACAGAGGGAATAGAGTCCTCAGCATCAGAATCCTCATAGGTAGACAAAAGGTAAATCCTGGTCATCACAGGAAACAGAAAATTCAGATTCCTGGTCAGAAGTATCATAAGCAATCTCAGTCCTATTTCTCAGAGAGGGAAGGCTGGCTTCCCCTGATTAAAGTAATAATGTCTTCAGCCATTCTTATAATTTGTTTTTCAGGCATAGAGTCCTGACCATGCGGTCTGGGCATCAGTTTTCTAGGCATGGTTCGAGTTTTAAGCCTTGAAGAAGAAGATGGCATCGGTTTACTACGCAAGTCAATAGGCCTGAATATACCCTCAGTAGCCGGTGCCTGCACAGTGGCTCTGGACCCATCCAAGGAAGAGACATCCGCAGGTTCCACAGTTGAAGCATCTCGCGGCATACCGAACTCCGAATGGGTCTCAGTAGAGGCCTGCGAATCTGAAGTAGCAGGTATCAGGGGCTGCGAAAGCACCTCACTGAGTACCGGCGAACTGGCGACTGGCTTAGGAGAAGCACTGTCGGCAGCTTTGGACTTAGGCGGCCTGTCTCTGTCTTTATCTTTGCATTTTTTTGGAATCCTGGTAGTCGGATGGCTAACCGACAACATTTCTGGATAATTAAACTGAGAACAGAAATATTTAGAGGCAAAAATATACAGACGACGGATAGTGCGTTGATTAAATAAAGCACAAAACTGACAGCAAGGTACGTCATGGTCAGGGCCTAGGCAAGGAATACAGTACAAATGAAAATCTTTATGAGGTACCGGCTTTCCACAAGTAATGCAATTATTTACTTTTACTGACCTCAGTTTAGAACAAGAAAAAGCTTCCCCAATGGGGTACTTAGCTTTTAGTTGAAGACTTCAGTTCTGAAACTCGAAAATGAAAATTTCAGGAGTCGGCCAACTGGCACTTGTGAACTGCTTCTGCTTCGGGCATTACACAGCAAGAAAGACTGATGTAATGCCATCGGCTGCATGTTTTATACCCCTGACGACCTGACATCATGGAAGAAGAGACAGCAACTGATGCAGGACCCAAGACTTTGTTAATCAGGCCGACTGAGGGCTACTGCAAGCAGATAACCCAAATGTTATGATTGCAACAGTGAACCACGAAGAACATCAACACCCTCAACATGATACTGCCTCCACAGCCAAGCTTTACAATCAGAAAGAACAGAAGCATCCACAACTTTGCAGAGAGCCCATACAACCCACCAAACTCCACCTTACAAGCAGGCACCTACCCAAGCCTCCCAAAATGCAATTATTGTAAATATATGAGCAGAAAATTCAGTTTTCATTGCCCCAACAATAACACAAAATTCGCTAACAAATTTTAAGGGAATTTTAACACAGATACTGTCATCTACAGAGCTCAATGCTACAAATGCCCTAGATTTACGTTGGTAAAAACCATCAACAAGCTTAAGACCAGAATTGTGCACTACTACACAAACATTAGTCAGAACAGGTCAACAAACCCTCCAGCAAAACATTGAAACAAGAGACCTGGACACAATATATACACATTTCAGCTCACAGACAAAAGTCAATTAGTCAACTAGATGGAAACTGACTAGAGAAAAAACAGCTGGAGTGGCAGACTTCTCTACAAGCAAACAGACCACCAACACTCAACACTAAGACTCAACACTATGTTCTCAATCAACTGTATCCTTAACCTTAGAAAGCTGGACCACCATATGTTCTACTGAACATCCTGACCATGGAACTTGGACATTGGATTTTACAAAAATTATGGGCCACATCTTTTCATTACTTTGACACATTAAGCATAAGCATATTGTTTACCTACACATGGCCATCATGGAGGCACCCCCATAATACTCAAAACAGATACCACAAAGGCTCGAGAACCATTATCTATTAACAGTATGGATGTCTGACTATGTTCTGGCAAAAATAAAGACTGATTTATTCCACTAAGACCCACTAGATCTAATTGTGACACCCCACCACTGGACCAGTAATCAAGGAGCATTAATCTTCACCACTGGCAACAGTGGGGGACATTCACTGGGAGGATAGCATGTACACAGTATTTCCAGATACAGCTCTCTGCATTAAGTGCAATTTCCCTTAAGACCACACAAAGACCACACAATCAGTCCAGGGCTGGTTTCTCCCCTTTCTCCAGATCCCCAATAAGGCTCCCCACTGTCACAGCTATAGAGTTGAGATTTCAGCTGAGTGACTAAGCCAAGACCTTCAGCACCCTCTTTGTCCAACCAGTGCGTCATGTCCCTGCCCAAGTTACTGACATATACATACTTTGAGGTTTGATTTACACACACACACACACACACACACACACACACACACACACACACACACACACACACACACACACACACACACACCCCTGGGAGAGGCTGGCACAGGTTTCCCAGCTATGCCCCCTTCTGCCCAGACTATAAGGTAGTTACCACTGCCATCAGTCAACTCCTTATCAGCTACTTTATGGCCCTTAACAAAGGGTGTCCAATCTTACTCTGTAATATTATCACAAATGGTAGTTTGACCCAGAGCAAGGCTATTAAGAGTGGCCCGCACAGTGTCAAACAAATACGCAAGTACTCTCAAAACTTAAATATCTCTACACAGATCAGCCACAATGAAAGGTTTGAATATATTTAATAATAAATAATAAAAGAACAAGACAATACTACATATATATTCACAGTGACATCAGAGTTCAAAAAGTACAGTTGTGTACACTTACCTTACCTTACCATAAATGTAGATGTTAGAGTGTATTCACTGTTGCAGTCATTACATTTGGGTAATCCTGCTGGCAGGTTGCCCTCAGCCGGCCTGAATTCCAAAGTCCTGTTGTCACCCCTTCCCTGACGTCAGGTCGTCAGGGGTACAAAAAGAAGCAGCCAATGCCATTTTCTTCAGTTTTTCTTGCCCCAGATGTCAGGTGCCCCCTAAAAGGGTAGCCAAAATGTATGTATATAAAATGACATGCACCAAAATAAACTTTACCTTCATCTACAAGCAAATACACCACATAGGTTGTATAAATCAGAAAAGTAAAGATAGGTTCAATCAGAAAAGGGGGATGGCGGGTGGGTAACCTGGACTGCAACAGTGAATACACTCGAACATCTACATTTATGGTAAGTGTACCAACTGTACTATGTTCTTTGTGTTTCACTGCTGCAGTCATTACATTTTGGTAGAGTCCCAAAGCTATGGTTGGGAGGCTGGAGTTAAACAGCATTAGGAGCGGCTATGAGGCCCTGCAGAACTGCAGTGGCAAAGCCTGTCCTGGATTTGAATAGAGTGGCAGATGATAGTGCTTTGTAAAGGTGTGCACTGAACTCCAAGTAGCAGCCTCTAAAACGTCCTTGGTAGGTACTCCCCTCAGAAAGGCTGCTGAAGTGGCTGCAGCTCTGGCTGAATGTGGTCTAATGCCCTTAGGCACTGGATTGCCATGGTGTACACAGCAGAAACGAATGCAGTGGCCTATCCATTTTAAAATAGTCTGCTTTGAGATGACCTTTCCTTGTGATCCTGCAGCATATGTCATTAGTAATTGCTCTGTCTTTCTGAAAACAAGAAGTTATGTACTCACCAAAACGTTCAATGTATGTAGTCCATCTTGCCTCACATTCTTACTCACGGGTTCGGAGCCAAATATCAGCTCCTTTCTGAAAACAAGAAGTTATGTACTTACCATAACGTTCAATGTATGTAGTCCATCTTGCCTCACATTCTTACTCACGGGTTCGGAGCCAAATATCGGCTCCGACTCGGCCAACTTTTATTTTCTAGCACAAAGTCTCTTACTGGCTGGGCTAAACAGGTATCCCATGTTGCACTGCTCCATAGCCCAAGATCTAGTTTGCTGCCAACCCACAATCACACCTCATGCATAACAATAACCCACTATAGCAGAACACTATCAAGGGGAATAAGAAAAAACAACTACCATTGAAGGGTACTCAAATGCCAATTCCAGCCTCCAAATCCTCCAGGAAGGGGGCAGGTGGGAGGGTACGTATGAATGTGAGGCAAGATGGACTACATACATCGAACATTATGGTGAGTACATAACTTCTTGATGTTATGTAGTCCAATCTCGGCTACATTCTTACTCACGGGACAGCGTCCCCAGCACCTCTATCCTGGGAGGCTCAAAGGAAGATACTCCTGAGGACTGTGGAACCAAAGGAAGTCCGGCCCCTAGAAGCTACGTCCAGTTTGTAATGAGTAATAAAGGTGTGTGGGGAAGCCCACGTGGCTGCAGCACAAATATCATCCAAAGAAAGTCTAGCATGGTAAGCTATTGAAGCAGAAACAGCCCTAGTAGAGTGAGCCTTGACGGGGAACGGTAGATTTCTGCCTGCAGAGGAGTAAATAAAGGAAATACAACTTGAAATCCATCTGGAGATTGTAACCTTGGAAACAGGGGATCCTGCTCTACTTTCTGAAAGACACAAACTATTGGTCAGCTTTTCGTAGTTTTTTTGTCCTGCGTAAGTAGAATCGTAATTGCCTGTGCACGTCCAATTGATGAAATCTAAACTCTGCTTTGTTCGAGAATTGAGGGAAGAAAACTGGCAGCTCAATAGACTGATTGAGATTAACAGTAGATGTTACTTTAGGAAGAAAGGATGGATTAGGTCCAAGGGAAACCCTGTCCTTATGGAAGATTAAATATGGGGGTTTGATGGACAGAGCTTGAATCTCTGACACCCGTCTAGCTGATGTGATGGCTATTACGAAAGCAGTCTTCCAAGACAGAAACTAACTCACAGGAGGCAGCCGGTTCGAAAGATGGGGAAGTCAAGGCTTGCAAAACAAAGTTTAGATCCCAGGGCATGATGGGTTCTGACGCAGGAGGCTGGAGTAACAAGGTGCCCTTCAAAAAGGCCTTACAGAGTTTATGTGCCATAAGGGAAGGCTCGTAGGAGGTATGAAAATTAGAAATAGCAGTCAGCTGCACTTTAATGGTAGCAGGAGCAGAACCTTGCCGAAAGAGCATGGACAAAAAATCCAAAACAGCAGGAATAGGGGCCATGTAAAAGTAAAGTCCTTGGGCCTGAGCCCAAATAAAAAATCTCTTCCATTTGCTGGAATAAATATTCCTGGTGGAAGACTTATGAGAAGAGGATAGAATGTGTACCACCTCAGGTGAAAAATGAAGTCTGACTAACGACGGAAGTGGAGTAGTCAGGCTGTCAACCTGAGGGTCCGCAGGGAGGGATGGAACTGCCCCGACATGTACGTCAGTAGGTCTGGTACTGGGTCCAGAATCCAAGGACTGTCCACCACGAATTGATGAAGAAAGGGGTATCAGACTTGGCGAGGACAGTGTGGGGCAATTAGAATCATCTTGCTTCCCAAGCATATGGCTTTCTGAATCACTCTTGGTAACAGAGGAAACGGAGGGAAAGCATAGAGCAGACTGGAGGGCCAATCGTGGACTAGAGCGTCCCTGGGTGACTCCCACTGTGGGGGGATCAGGGTGAAGTAGCTGCTGTATTTGGCATTGAGGGGGCTGGCAAAAAGATCGCAGCAAGGCTGACCCCACCTGCTGAAAATCTGTTCTGAAACCAGAAGGTTCAGGGACCACTCGTAAGGCATCAGAATAGCTCTGCTCAGCCTGTCTGCTATAACATTGGCCTTCCCCGGAATGTGCGTTGCCACTACAAACCGTTGGAAAGACACTGCCCACACTGCCACACTCGCATGGCCTCTCTGCAGAGGGAGTAAGATCTGGTTACTCCTTGCATGTTTAGGTACCACACAACGGACATGTTGTCCGAGTGAATTGCAATCGTTCCCAGAGGAAGACAGCTCTGAAGTGCCCACAACACCAATAACACCGCACTCATCTCTAAATAAACTGATGTGCAGACGTACCTCGTGATCTTGCCACATGCCTTGGACTGTCCTGCCAAGATAATGCCCCCCCCCCCACACCCCATCTGGGAGGCGTCTGTGGTCATCATGGCGACAGGTGACGAAGGGACAAACGGTTTTCCCTCGTCCAAATTGGTGGAGCATAGCCACCAACAGAGATCCTGCTTGCATCGGTCCGTGAGTAGAATCTGGTGTGAAAGGGGGAGTTTCTGAAAAGACCATTGGGCAAAGAGGAGCCACTGAAGAAGCCTCATGTGTAATCTCGCTAGAGGCACTAACATAATGGTAGCTGCCATGGATCCCAGAAGCTGAAGCACCCATCTCGCTTGTACTTTCCTGAGGGTTAATAAAGCATTAACCTGATTCTGCAACACTCCGATCCTTTCTTGGGGCAGGAAGGCCCGCATTTGGACGGTGTCTAGCTCTGCGCCTATAAATGTGACACGCTGTGAGGGCAGCAAGGCAGATTTTTCCCAGTTCAAGGTAATTCCTAGTTGTTGACAGAGGGTAATGGTAGCATCCCTGGCCCGGATGAGAAGATGCCTGGTGGGGGCGGTGAGGAGCCAGTTGTCCAGGTATGGAAACACTTGGAGTCCTTGACGTCTCAAGTGAGCTGTCACCACCGCCAAGCACTTGGTGAACACCCTGGGGGCTGTGGTGAGACCAAAGGGCAGGGCACGAAACTGAAAATGACTGGCTCCCAGCCGATAGTGTAAGTGACTCCTGGATGCCCTGTCCATTTTGATATGGTAGTAAGCATCCTTGAGGTCGATGGAGCACATCCACACTTCTTTTCCCAGCAGCGGGAAAATGGACTGAAGGGTTACCATTCAGAACTTGGACTTCAGAACGTAGTGGTTTAATCGGCTGAGATCTAGAATGGGTCACAGGTCCCCTGTTCTTTCCGGCACCAAAAAGAGTCCTGAGTAAGTCCCTAATCCGATTTGGTCTGAGGGAACAGGTTGGATGACTCCTTTCTTTAGCAGCTTTGAGACTTCTAATGCTGCGTGATCCCTTTGACTGGGTGGAACCTTCGGGATTCTCCTGACTGGAGGGGGATCTGACAAAAAGGGAATGGTATAACCCCCGGAAACTATTTGTAGCACCCATCGATCCTGGGTGATGCTTTCCCAGGCTTCCAGGTACAACGAAATGCGCCCCCCAACTGGCTCCGGAATAGCACAGTCAGGCAACACATCAGGAACGATGGTAAGAGGAACCGCGAAAGGAATCACGGTCTCCCGAGTTGCGGTGGCCTCCTCTGCCTCTAGGGCGGCATCTTCCAGAATAACCTCCCCCTCCTCTGCCTCTGGAGGGAGACTCACCTTGTGCGGCAGGGAAAGACTTCTGTGATTTCTTGAACCACATCTTCCCTCCTCTCTGAGCCTTGGAGTAAGGTCTAGAGAGCAGGGAAAAATGGACTCCTACAGCAGACAGGGTCTTTCCCTCTTGCTCGCATCTGGTGAGGGTGTCTTTCACTTTGGTCCCAAAAAGTGAGGACCCATCGAAGGGGGCGTCAGTGAAGGAAGACTTGAAGGCCTCCGCGAAATGACACAGGCACATCCAGGCTTGCCTCCTGAGGGCTACTCCCGAACTAGCTGCCCTATTCACCCCCTCGGCTGCATACGAAATGAGCCTCATGGACGAGTTGACAATTGAATTGAGGGTAGACACCTGGGCGTTTACCAAGTGCGCTAATGTCTCAGCAACGTTACCCGCTAGAGTATCTCCTAACTCCTTGAGGAGGTCTCTCTGGAGCAGAGTAAAATGACAAAGAAAGCTCAGTGACCGCAAGGTGAAGGTCGTTGACGAGAGGGTACGCTTTCCGTACCGGTCCATGCTCCTGGACTCCTTGTTAGGAGGATGGATGGAGGAAGACGACTCGGCTACTTCATGCTGTGTGGCCGCCGCCACCACCATGGCATCTACAGAAACCCCTTTGGACAGAAACTCTTTCCCCGGGAGGGCAGAAAGAAATTTATTGGGCCTTCTGGGCACAGGTTCCACCGAATCAGGATTCTCCCACACCCTTCGACAAATTAAATCCAGGAGTTTGAAGGGTGGAGACACCCAGGAGGCGGAGGGTTGAGCCCCAAAGGCCTTGAGGAATACAGACTCTTCCTCAGAGGAGTTTTTGGACAGCCAATCGCCTCTCTGTCTCAATATCTCCAGGATGTCGGAGAAAGAGACGTCATCAGAGGACGACTTGGGGGGACCCCTCTGACTCCTTGAGGTCAGTATCAGAAGTGAGAGGCTCTTCCTGGGAGTCTATGTGCTTCCTCTTGCACAACTTCTATCTGGGGGGGGGCTCATCAGGCACGGACTTAGAGGGACCCTCAGAAAGTTGGGACTGCTCATGGGGGTATCCCCCTGACCTTTGGGCTCCGCCATCTACGGATAGGGGGGATCAGAAGCTCTAGCCAGGGTGGAAGGGGACAGAATGACCGATCCGAGTGATGTAACTGAAGACCTAGCCAGTGCGCTCCTCATGGCCTCAAAGGCGGGACCCCCGAATCGGAGGGACGACCAGTCTCGGAGGCCATTACCGGGGTCGGGGTTCCCCGAGCCGAAGCCCAGAGGGGGAGGCTCGGTACCGACAGATGTCCTGAAGTATCCCCCTCGGGCCCAACAGAGGAAACCAGAGTACTGAAACCTGTGGACGGAGCAGACATGGTTGGAGCCGACATCGGCACCGATAAACCCTTGAGGGGTATCTGAGCCGGCACAAGAACATCACTCGGAGCGAAGCACTCCATATCTGAAGACAAGGAAGTGCTCGGAGGAGGAACCATCGACACAAGCATCAGGACAGGCTCCGGAGCCAACTGAGTCGGAGCTGAAAATAATTTAGCCAACACCGGCGACTGCAGGTGCCTCTGAACCACCCTATCGACATCCAAATCAGAAAGCCTGCAGGATTTGGAGGACAGAGAGGGGGAATGGGATCTCCTACCAGGAGAACCATGTCGAACACTGGGAGACCGGCTCCGAATGGGTTCCAATAAAATTGGAGCAGAGGTCGATTCCAGCACAACAGATACCTCCTGCAGCCCCGAGGACAGAGGAGCCGAGGAGGTAGAGTCCAGTTTAGAAGTTTTCTCTGGTGGCTCCGAGGAGACAGACAGAGCCGGAGACCTTTTCTTCGCCTTCGAAGCCTTAGACTTCGACTGGGTACTAGAAGTAGAGTCTAAAGACTCCTCAAACGAAGGTTTTAGGAGTCCCTTCAATATAAGTTTATTTTTTCTTTCCTGTAGCACCCTCGGACTGAAGGCATGGCAGAAGCTACAGGATTCTTGCAAATGAATTGGTCCTAGGCAATACACACATACGGAATTGTCCATCCGTAACTGACATCTTGTAGTTACATTTGGAACATTTCTTAAAACCCAAAGGTTTATGTTCCTTTTGATCCTTAGACATCTTAACTAAATTACTCAACACCAAGGCGATGACTTAGTCGAAAAACAGCAAAGGCGGGAAACTATCACTACACACAAAAACCTCGAAGAACCTCCAAGTCAAACGGTTCTTTGAAAACCTACAACACACAAACTCAACCAGGAAAAACTACTCACCAAACCAGGAAAGTGTAAGGTAAAAACACAGACAAAAAAGAAGGACTAGGTCCTCTAATTTAAATGGGCCTAGCCCACCAGAACAGTTAGGGATACCAACTCACACACAGACAACACTTCAACAAAATTTAAACAGTAAACCAGAAGAAACAGCTATGAAAATAGCTTTTGTTAGACTAGCAACAATTTTCTGAAGAGAACAAGAGAATTTAGAGGTACTTAGCCACAGCCAAGCGAGGCCACATCCTAGCTACACGAACGGCAAACGAGATCTAGGGCTATGGAGCAATGCAACATGGGATACCTGTTTAGCCCAGCCAATAAGAGACTTTGTGCTAGAAAATAAAAGTTGGCCGAGTCGGAGCCGATCTTCGGCTCCGAACCCGTGACTAAGAATGCAGGCGAGATTGGACTACATAACATCTTTGGTTCTGTCCAAGTAGAATCTAAGCTGTCTATGTACATCTAAAGAATGCAGAATTCTCTCCCCCTTGTTCTGTGGATTTGGATAAAACCAGCAACAAAAAATATCAGATCCTAGACTCTCTGCTCAAGAAATCCTTAAATTTTAATGTCAACTTTAAGTGCGATAACAATAACAATACACTTTTAGTCAAGACTGTGTCTTAACTTCCTCAGAAATTTTACTCAGAAATTTTAGAACAATGCCCCAAACCACTATTTAAAGTGTGCCTATATTAATTAATCAATAATCCATTTAATTACTTAAAGGCACATACATAAATTCACACACTGTTAGTTCTACATTCCCTTCAAAACATCTCATTAACTTTGTATACCCTCCTACAAAGTTAAACTCACTCGGACTTGCGTAAATTCGACATCAACTTTTACTCTATTAAAAAATCGTAAAATATAACATAATAAAATAATACGTGTATATGTATTAATTTTAACATTGGTTTAAATTACTTTCACTGTTTAAAACTAATTAAATGTAAACAGTGATAGTAAATGTTAAAAATTAATAATTAACCAAATGTTCATAACAGTAGTTACCAAAGCATTAGCATAAATACAGTAAAAACAATAATAATAATATATTTAATACATTTAATATAAATGCTTAAACATATTTAATATGTAATAAATGTAAATATTCACTATTAAAACCTAATATAAATATCAAATACAATAATAATAATATTTGAATTGGAAATAATCAGTTCATTCAGTTGATCAAAGTAAACAGAATAAATATGAATACAGTACACAATTTACCTTTAGAAGTTAAAATCGTAAAGGGGAAAATTTTGAAAATATGCAAAAGCAAGTGTATCTTTTTTAACATAAAATATATATATATATATATATATATATATATATATATATATATATATATATATATATATATATAAATTCATAGTACTGGAACAAGTTGGACAGTTTTTTGGAGACTGTGAAACTCTGTTAGAGTTAAAAGAACTGAGGTGGCAGTTACTTTTAAACTCTGACACTCATCCAGGACTTAATGACTCTCTGAACATTAAATGTGCTTTAAGATGGGCAAATTAACATGTACTGACTGTTTGTTTTGACTACACTAGTTCTTAAACAGTGATAGAACATGAGCAATGGTTCCACTACTATTACAGGGTCAGTCCTATGATTTTCCAGCTTCTAGTTTAATTGGAAATATAACTATCAGTTAAAAGTAAACACAATAACATCGTAAAAAAACAATGGTATTAAGTATTTGTTCAACTCACTCTTAGTTTCAAAAGTTGTTATAACACACACATCACAATGACTATTGGTAAGAATTGAAAACATTTTCATTGGCCCTTGTATTAACATGAGGACATAATCATTGGTTTGAATTCTTCTTTTGTATTGTGAAAAGAAATCTTTGGCCATTGGCCACTAATCACATCATATGCAAATTAGGTATTCCTGTATACAGCATATTTATAGAGCATGGCTATGTACTTTTTACAGTTCTGATGAAGTTCCTAGCAACAATAAAGGAATGAAAGCGCTAGACAACAGTTCGGCCTCAGCTGTGTTTTTTCTCCATTCGTAATTTTATTAGTTACAAAGTTTTAATTGTTATATATATATATATATATATATATATATATATATATATATATATATATACATATATACACACACATAAACATGCCCCCACAAACTCAGTTGTGCAAATCTTGAATGCCAAAGGGTTTATTTTACCCTATCATCCCTATCTAAAAACTCTTACAACCACCCAGTTTTAATGGTATTTAAGGTATAATGATCAGTTATCGCTTGTATGCCTAGCTAAAGCAAACCGATAGAAAGCTTGGCGAGAGGATTTACGAGCACATTTACTGTATTAGTAGGAACAAACTAGAGAATGCTTTAGCTAGGCATACAAGCAAGTTCGTTGGTCACGAATTTAAACTTAGAGTCATCGACCAATTGAAGAAAGATGAAAGAGGAGGACCAGAATCTTTGAAATTGGAGAGGAAGGAACTCCTATGGCAGCTCAGGGTAAATGCCTGTCAATATCCAGGCATTAATGAAATGACTTCCATTATGTGTATACTTAGGTTAAAAAATTTAGTTAGGTGAATGTCAGTAAAGTAAAGAACTAGCAAAAATTAGTATAACTGATCATTATACCTTAAATACCATTAAAACTGGGTGGTTGCAAGAGTTTTTAGATAGGGTAAAATAAACCCTTTATGGCATTCAAGATTTGAACAACTGAGTTTGTGGGGGCATGTTTATGTGTATATATATGTATATATTTTCATATATATATATATATATATATATATATTTTTTTTATGTTAAAGATACACTTGCTTTTGCATATTTTCAAAATTTTCCCCTTTACGATTTTAACTTCTAAAGGTAAATTGTGTACTGTATTCATATTTATTCTGTTTACTTTGATCAACTGAATGAACTGATTATTTCCAATTCAAATATTATTATTATATTTGATATTTATATTAGGTTTTAATAGTGAATATTTACATTTATTACATATTAAATATGTTTAAGCATTTATATTAAATATATTAAATTTATTATTATTGTTTTTATTGTATTTATGCTAATGCTTTGGTAACTACTGTTATGAACATTTGGTTAATTATTAATTTTTAACATTTACTATCACTGTTTACATTTAATTAGTTTTAAACAGTGAAAGTAATTTAAACCAATGTTAAAATTAATACATATACACGTATTATTTTATTATATTATATTTTACGATTTTTTAATAGAGTAAAAGTTGATGTCGAATTTACGCAAGTCCGAGTGAGTTTAACTTTGTAGGAGGGTATACAAAGTTAAGGAGATGTTTTGAAGGGAATGCAGAACTAACAGTGTGTGAATTTATGTATGTGCCTTTAAGTAATTAAATGGATTATTGATTAATTAATATAGGCACACTTTAAATAGTGGTTTGGGGCATAGTTCTAAAATTTCTGAGGAAGTTAAGACACAGTCTTGACGAAAAGTATATTGTTATTGTTATCGCACTTAAAGTTGACATTAAAATTTAAGGATTTCTTGAGCGGAGAGTCTAGGATCTGATATTTTTGGTTGCTGAATTTGTCGGAACACTTTCTTGGTTTGTCTTCGATTTGGATAAAACGTTGGCAGGTGAATAGTTTGGTTAAGAGCCACACTGGACACCACCTTAGCATAAATGTTGGGTTTGTCCTCAGAGAGACCCTGTCTGGATAAAAGATAATAAAAGCTTCCACAGCCATGAGTGCCTGTAGCTCTGAAACTCATCTTGCAGAAGTTATTGCTAGGAGCAGAGCAGTACCAGCTGGCTCAAAAGGAGGCAGGGTGAGTTTTTCCAAAACATAGTTGAGGTCCCATGCAGGCACTGGTGCTCTCATTGGAGGCCTTAATTTGTTGGCTCCTCTGAGGTACTGCTTTAATAAGGGATGAGAAAAGATTGGTGGCTCTGTGTTGTAATGAGCTGAAATGGCAGAGGCGTGAATTTTAATAGATGAAAAAGACAGTCCTTTGTCCAGCATCTCAGTTAAGTATTGCAAAATCTGAGAATATTTGGCACAGCTGCATCAGTTCCTTGTGCCTGGTTCCAAGCACAGAATCTCTTCCATTTTCCAGCATAAGATTTTCTAGTACTAGGCCTTCTGGCTTCCAAAATGACATCCATCACAGCTTTACTGACAGGTGTGTTTTGTATGACTACATAATCCGCCATGCTGCCAGGTTTAAAGTCTTGAGTTGGCTGTGCAGGATCTGATTGTTTTGCTGGGACAATAGATAAGGTATTTGAGGTAAGGTCCAAGCTGGGCATTGAGACAAGTTCCTTAGTATTGGATATCACTACTGGCGGGGCCAGTCTGGGGCAATCAATATAATCTTTGGCTACTCCTGTCTGACCTTTAGGAGTACCTTGGGGAGAAGAGGCAGAGAGGGAAAGGCATATACTGATAAGTTTTTCCAGTTGAAAGATAGGGCGTCCACTTTCCATGCTCGTCTGCGATAAATCCTTGTGCAGAATCTTTTAGTTGGTAGTTGTGAGGGGAGGCAAATAGATCTATGTCCTGACATCCCCATTTCCTTGTTATCATGCTGAAGACTTGTGGATCCAGTTGCCACTCGTGGGGATCCATGAGGTTTCTGCTTAGTTCGTCTGCCAGAGTATTTTTCCTTTCTGGCAGGAATTGTGCCTGCAGATGTACTTGGTAAGTCAATGCTGTGCCCCACAAAATCATGGCTAATCTGCAAAGGGGGTAAGAATGTGTGCCCCCCTGCTTGTTTATATACCACATGACCGTGGTGTTGTCTGTCTTTATCAGTAGTTGTCCTGGATGAAGTAGGTCCTTGAAGGCTGTCAGGGCATTTTGAACAGCTAGCATCTCTTTTTGATTGATATGTAGATGCATTTGGTTGAGGTCCATGTGCCCTGGATGCATCTTCCTGCCATGTGGGCTCCCCAGGCATAATTTGATGCATCCGTTGTTAGTGTCCGCCTGGCTAGGGGTAATGTGAATGGCTGTCCCTTGTTTTGGTGACAAGCCTTTGCCCACCATCGAAACTCCTGTTGCAGGCAGGGAATGAGAGTAATCATAGTTTCCAGGCTGTGGTAATGTTGAGTCCAAACACTTTTTAGGTACCATTGAAGTTTCCTCATATGTAGTCTTGCATATAGAATTAGTAGGATGCAGGATGCCATGAAGCCCAAAGCCTGCAGAATTTTTCGTAGTCAGTCTTTGCCTAGGCCTCTTATCTGGAGGGGGATGGGAAAGTACAGTTGTGTACACCTACCATAAATGTAGATGTTAGAGTGTCTTCACTGTTGCAGTCATAACTGTAGGGTGCTCCTGCCGGCAGGCAGTCCGAGGTCGGCCAGAATCCCAAAGTCTGGGTCCCGCGTCGGCTGTATAAGCTAGTATCCTGACGTCAGGACGCCTTGGTACATAGCCCTCAGCCGACGCCATCTTCTCCAGCCTTTCTTGCCCTAGATGTCAGAAGTCCCCAACAAATCAAAAATGAATCCAACAAGGAAACACAAATACACCACAAATATGAGAGAAAGAGGGGATAGGAGGGAGAACCCGACTGCAACAGTGAAGACACTCGAACATCTACATTTATGGTAGGTGTACACAACTGTACTATGTTCTTCGTGTTTCACTGTTGCAGTCATAACTGTAGGGTGGAATCCCAAAGCAGTGTAGAGAGGGAGGAGGCTTTAGATAGAAGAAGGGGAGGCAAGAATACCCTGCAAGACAGCAGAGGCAAAGCCTGCCCTAGACTTAGAAAACAAGGGAGATTGTAGTGCTTGGAAAAGTATGCACAGAACTCCAAGTGGCAGCTTCCAAGATATCCTTGGTAGGGACTCCTCTGAGGAAAGCAGTAGAAGTAGCAGCTGCTCTAGTAGAATGACTTCTAATGGTCCCTGGAAACTGTTTCCCATGATGAGTGTAACAAAATCTGATTCCATAAGCAATCCATTTGGAAATAGTTTGTTTAGAAATAGGTTTTCCAAGAGAACTGGAAGCAAAGGAAACAAACAATTGGTTAGACTTTCTGAAATCTTTAGTCTTGTCCAAGTAAAATCGTAACTGTCTGTGCACATCCAATGAATGCAAAATCCTTTCCCCTTTATTTTGAGGATTTGGAAAGAAAGTAGGAAGGTGAATTGTCTGATTCAAAGCCACTTTGAAATCACCTTAGGCATGAAAGTAGGATTGGTCCTCAAGGATACTCTGTCCTGATGGAAAATAAGGTATGGTTCCACAGCCATGAGAGCTTGCAACTCTGAGACCCTTCTGGCAGAGGTCAATGCTAACAAAAGAACAGTCTTCCAGGATAGAAACTTAATATCTGAAGATGCAGCAGGCTCAAAAGGAGACAAAGTAAGTTTTTCTAAAACATAATTAAGATCCCAGGCAGGGACAGGAGGGGTCCTTGGAGGTCAAATTTTAGCCCCTCTCAAGAACTGCTTCACCAAAGGATGTGAAAAAACAGGAGGATCAGAACTGAAATGCGCAGAGATAGCAGAAGCATGAATCTTAATGGAAGAAAAGGAAAGTCCTTTGGATAAAAGTTCCGAAAGGTAAAGCAAAATAGAGGAGAGATCAGGAACCTGAGGATCAGAGCCTCGGTCCTGCATCCAAATAGAAAACCTCTTCCATTTAGAGGCATAGGATTTCCTAGTGCTAGGCCGTCTAGCTTCCAAAAGAACATCCAGGACTTGTTTGGGAAGACTAGAGGAAATCAAATTCCTTTGAAGAGCCAAGCTGCCAAGCTGCCAAGCAAAGGGTCTTGAGATTGGAATGTAGTAACTGACCCTGATGCTGGGACAGAAGCGAAGGGTTCAGTGGAAGAATCCAAGGAGGCCCCGAGAACAGGAGCTTTAAGGTTGGATACCAAAACTGTCGAGGCCAATTTGGAGCAATCAAGATGAGGAACTTGGGCTTGTCCTGCTTTATCTTCAGTAGTACCCGAGGCAGTAGAGGAAGAGGAGGGAAGGCATATGCTGAAAGGCTTCTCCAGCTGAAGGACAGGGCATCCACTCTCCATGCTGTTTTGTGGAAGGACCTGGTGCAAAAGCGAGGCAGCTGATGATTGAGATGGGATGCAAACAGATCTATCTGGGGACATCCCCAAACTGCAGTAATCCTGTTGAACAAGTTGGTGTCTAGCATCCATTCGTGAGGATCTGAAATGTTTCTGCTCAGGCTGTCTGCTAAGAGATTCTGTTTCCCTGGAATGAATTGAGCCTGGAGATGCAGATTCAAATTTAGAGCTGTGTCCCATAAACCCATAGCTAGTCTGCAAAGGGGTATGAATGAGAACCCCTTGCTTGTTGATGTACCACATGACCGTGGTGTTGTCTGTGCTAATTAGCGGAGGCCCTGGTTGTAAAAGGTTTTTGAAGGCTAAAGGGCATTTTGAACTGCCAACATTTCCTTCAGATTGATGTGCCAGTGAAGATGGTCCTTTGTCCAGGTTCCTGCTGGCAATTGTCTAGAAAGTGTGCTCCCAAGCATAATCCGAGACGTCCGTGGTTAGGATTTGAGTAGGCTGAGGGAGACGAAAAGGTTTTCCTTCGCTTAACGTGCATGCCCTGGACCACCAGAGGAACTCCTTCTGGAGGCAGGGGATCAGAGGAATCAGAATATCCAGATCGTGGTAGTGCTGTGACCATACACTTTTCAGATACCATTGAAGCTTTCTCATGTGAAGCCTTGCGTTTGGAATCAACAGAATGCAGGAAGCCATGTAGCCCAGAGCCTGCAGGAATTTCCTTGCAGTGAGCTGAGATAGAGTTGCCAAGGTGTTGAAAGTAGAAGCCAGCTGAGTTTGTTTTTCTGGAGTGAGGTAGGCCCTTTGTAAGGTTGTATTTAAGAGGGCTCCCAAGAATACCATTTGTTGAGAAGGGATCAAATGTGACTTTTTTAAGTTCACTGAGAATCCCAGCAGTAGGAGAAGACGTTGAACAAAGTCCAGATGTTGAAGCAGAAGATCTTTGCTGTCTGCCTGAATAAGGCAGTCATCCAAATAGGGGTAAATCTGGATCCCCTGAAGTCTGCAGTAAGCCACTACTGGTGCCAGGCACTTGGTGAAGACTCTGGGCGCAGTAGATAAACCAAAGGGCAGAACAGAGAATTGAAAGTGCCTCGAACCTGCCTTGAACCTGAGGAATTTCCTGCGTTCTTGCCTGATAGGGATATGCAAATAGGCTTCCTTTAAGTCCAATGTCACCATCCAGGCGTCCTGAGAGAGCATTGGAATTAGCTGTTGCAGAGTAAGCATCTTGAACTTTGGAATTTCCAAAAAGGTGTTTAACACAGAAAGGTCCAGAATAGGTCTCCATGAGTTTTGTTTTCTGGGAACCAGAAACAGCCTTGAATAAAACCCTTTTCCCATTTCCGAGAGTGGAACAGGCTCTATGGCTCTCATGGCCAGAAGAGCATCCACTTGAGTTAAGGCCTCTGACCATTGAAGTTTTGGCAGACCTGGCCAACCGTGAGCCTTTGGCAAAGTGTGAAAGTGGAACTTGTAACCTTTTAAAATCACTTCCAATACCCATCTGTCCTGGGTAATATGAGTCCAATTTCTGTAAAAAAGAGACAGTTTTCCTCCGAGAGGGGCGTCCAGGTAAAGGGGTCCTGAAGCCCAACCGAGAGTCATTGAGTTTGCTTTCTTTGAGATTGGGATCTGTCTTCTCCCCTCCTAGGTGAAGAAGCAGTCCATTGTCTAGATCTGTAAGAGGTCTGGCCTTGACCACGACCTCTGGAGCGTCTATATCTTCCCCTTTGAGGCCTGTCAGACGTGGGAAAGGACCAATTTTTAGAGGGCCAATTCCTGGAAAATCTAGGAGGCTGAACCTGCAAGAAATCTTTTACAGTCTGCATGGACTTTGCCTTTTCTTCCATCTTTTTAATAACTTCCTCAGCCTTAGAACCAAAAGAACATCCTGTTGAACAGGGGCATCTAATAACTTAGCCTTAACCTGTTCAGGTAAACTTTGTTCACGAAGCCAGGCATGTCTCCTAATCACAGTACCAGAGGCAGCAGCCCTGGCAGGAAGCATCCAAAGCATCAAAACCACAATGTAAGCTATGCTTGTTAACCTGTTCAGTAGCATGCAAAACATCCTGAAGTTCCTTATCCTCTGCACAAGCAGGAAGGGAAGCAAGCTTTTGCTTTAAAACAGACAAAAGAAATTGCTGATATTTAAACATATGAAACTGGCAATTTAAAGCCCTTACAGACAGGGTAGCAGAAGTATATACCTTTTTTCCCCACCTGTCTAAAGCACGAGAATCCTTCTCAGAGGTGATATGATTTTTAGAAGTAGCAACCTTAGCAGCCTTAGTGCCCTGAGAAATAGTTTCAGGATCTGCAGAAGGGTTTTAAATAAAAATAAATGAGAGTCAGGAACCCTATAAAATCTATCAGGCTTAGAAGGAGCAGGAGGCATGGAATCAGGATTCAAATTAGCCTCAGAAAAGCATCATCTACAATGTCCAAGACAGGAGGGATAGCTAAAGGCCTATGCTGAGGAAGAAGAAGAAATTCTCTAAGCCTCTTTTTGGAAGCAGAATATTCCTGTCCTTCCCAATGAAAATGTTCCCTCATCTCATGCAAGGTTTCCCCAAAAGAAAAATCCTCAGGCGGAGAGGCCGAGGGCAAAGAATCCTCAGCATCCGAATCCTCATAAGGGGGAAAGGAATAGTCCTGATCAGAGGAAGAAACAGAAGATACAGAAGCCTGGTCAGAGGAATCAAGAGTAACATCCTGTCGAGGCCTTTTTTCAGGAGGGGGGTGAGAACCCCTAATCATAGTAAGCAAATCTTCAGCCATCCTCAATAATTGTTTTTGTGTCTTGGGAGTGGATTCAGAAGCAGCTTGAGCTGGAACTTTAGACTTAGTAGGAGTCTTTGTCTTTGCCTTTGCCTTTGAAATAGTGATGTGAGTAGGCCTGAAAACCCCCTCAGAAGCCGGTACCTGCACAGCGGTTCCGGACCCATCTGACGGAGCGACGTCCGAAGGTCCTGCAGCAGTTAAAATAGTGGGCCTCGATGGCTTCCCATAGGAGTCCGTATCGGCCATCGGTTCAGAAGTGGCGGACGACAGGGGCTGCAAAAGCGCCTCACTGACGACAGCCGAACCGGACGCTGGCTCCAGCTGCAACGAGTCCTGTTTGGACCTCGGAGGCCTGTCTTTGTCTTTGCGCTTCTTTTGAACTCCGGTAGTGTCCGACGACATTCTATAATTGAAGCGTCTGCCAAAATAATTTAAAGCCCAATCGTACCTGCGCTTGATAGTACGAGAGTTGAACCTGGCACAGAACCGACAACAAGAAACGTCGTGGTCAGGGCCTAAGCAAGGTAGACAGTAAGAGTGGAAATCTTTATGAGGTATTTGTTTCCACACGCTATACAATTATTAACTTTTTCTGACATCGGAGGAACAAGAAAAGATTCCCAACGGGTACTTAGCTTTGAGAAGAGAAGTAACAACTTCGGACCGACAACAACCAAATACGCTGTTCGAAAATCGCCAACCAACGTTTTGCGAGCTGCTTTCCACCGCACGGCAAGAAAGACTGGAGAAGATGGCGTCGGCTGAGGGCTATGTACCAAGGCGTCCTGACGTCAGGATACTAGCTTATACAGCCGACGCCGGACCCAGACTTTGGGATTCTGGCCGACCTCGGACTGCCTGCCGGCAGGAGCACCCTACAGTTATGACTGCAACAGTGAAACACGAAGAACATCCCCTGATCAAGGTAATCAAGTCTTCTGCCATTTTGAGCATCTGTTTTTTGGGCATGGAGGCCTGTCCACATGGCTCTTGAGTTTGCTTCTTTGCCTTTGAAGGTGCTTTAGTCTTTGTAGTCGGTTTAATGTATAGGCAGGGAATGAGAGTAATTATAGTTTCCAGGCTGTGACAATGTTGAGTCTAAACACTTTTTAGGTACCATTGAAGTTTCCTCATATGCAGTCTTGCATATGGAATTAGTAGGATGCAGGATGCCATGTAGCCCAAAGCCTGCAGACTTTTTCTTGCAGATAACTGGATCTTTGTTGCTAACATTTTGAAATAGGTAGTCAGTTGCCATTGTTTGTCTGGCGTGAGATAAGCCATCTAGGCAGTTGTATTTAAGCTTGCACCCAGGAATATTATTTCTTGAGAGGGTACTAGTCGTCCAAGTAAGGCTATATTTGTATTCCTCTTTGTCTGCAGAATGCAATTACTGGTGCCAGGCACTTTGTAAAGACCCTGGGCGCAGTAGATAAGCCAAAGGGCAGTGCAGAGAATTGGTAATGCATTGAGCCAGCCTTGAATCTGAGGTATCTTCTGCAGATCTGTCTGATTGGGACATGCAGGTATGCCACTTTTAGGTCTAAAGTTACAAGCCAAGCGTTCTTGCCTGGCATGGGCAGAAGCTGCTGCAAAGGTAACATTTTGAATTTTGGTATATCCAAGAATGTATTTAGAATCGACAGGTCCAGTATTGGCCTCCAGGCCTTGTCCTTTCTGGGTACCAAGAACAGTCTTGAGTAAAATCCTTGTCCCCGCTCTTGCTCTGGCACTTGCTGAATGGCCCTCATGTCCATGAGGGATGAGACTTGTTTTTGTGCCTCTGCCCATTGATTTTTTTGGCAGATCTGGCTAGCCGTTTGCCTTTGGCAGGGTATGGAAATGGAACTTGTAGCCTTGTGACACGATATTTAGAACCCACTTGTCCTGGGTTATAATGTGCCAATTTTGTGAAAAAAGTGCTAATTTTCCCCTAAGGGTAATGCCAGGAAATAAGTGTTTGGTGCAGGCAGGGGGAAGTCATTGGGACTGTTTCCTGTAAGGTTATGATTTGTCTTCTCCACTTTTGGAGGTAGAAGCACCCCATTGCTTTGACCTGTATGAACCTTGCGCCTGGGATCTGGCTCTATGGCGTCTGGGTCTGCCCCTTTGAGGTCTGTCTGACACAGGAAAGGACCAATTCTTTGTTGGCCAGTGTCTACTAAGCCTAGGTGGCTGTACTTGTAAGAAATCTTTGACCGTTTGCATAGATTTAGCCATGTCCTCCATTTTCTTTAACACCTCTTCTGCCTTAACACCAAAGTATCATGCTGTAAAGGTGCATCTAATAATTTAACTTTAGCATAATCAGGCAGATTTTGTTCCTTTAACCAAGCATGCCTTCTAATTACTGCGGCCCTGCAGGAGGCCTCTAAAGAATCAAAACCACATTGCAAAGTTTGCTTTCAAACTTGTTCAGCTGCATGCAATATATCCTGCATTTCCTTGTTTTCTGCACATTCAGAGTTTAACAACATTTTCTAAGCAATGCCATGACATGTTGCTGATACTTGAACATATGAAACTGACAGTTTAAGGCCCTTATAGCCAAGGTAGCAGATGTGTAAACCTTTTTTCCCCCATCTATCCAGTGCCCTAGAATCCCTGTCAGAAGGGGTAGTGTTTTTTGCAGCGGAAGCCTCAACTCCCTTGGGACCCTGAGAAATAGTTTTTGGATCTGCAGCAGGGTTGTTAAAAAGGAATTTATGTGAGTCAGGAACCCTGTTATACCTGTCAGGTTTAACAGGAGCTGGAGGCAAGGAGTCAGGCGTAAGGCTAGACTCCAAAAACACATCATCTACAATGTCTAACACAGGAGGGATGGCTAGTGGCTTGTGCTGAGGTAGTAGCAGGAAATTCCTGAGCCTCTTTTTAGACTCTGAAAAATCTTGGCTCTCCCAGTGGAAATGCTCCCTCATGGTATGTAAGGTTTCCCCAAATGAGCCACAAAAAAACAGTGTACGGAGGTAACAGACCACCAATAGATATCCAGAAAAAGTCCAAAGTAGCTTTATTGTAACAAAGGCAAATTAACGGAGGCAAATTCCAAAATAAAATACGTTTTCGTCAACACTGTGACTTCCTCAGATACAATCAAGGAATGAAAACCAGGAGATTTTATACATGAAATTGATTCCAATCTTTCAATTATCATTCAGTAAAAAGGTGGTTTTAAAGAAACAATAACCCACATAAAAATATACATAAATTACTGTTTTCCATTGTCAAAACCCTGGAGTATTGAGAAATAATTAATACAGTATATAAACCATAAAATATTGAATTAAATTAAAATAAGATATTGTATGCTTTAAAAATATGAATAAAATTTATTGTGGAGTCTTTTTATATACAGCAGGCTTTTAACTTTAACAAAGGTTTAATTGATATATATTCATTTAAGCCTGGCTCCCTGTAAGACTGCAGTAAAATCTGCCCAGTAGGTTTCTCTGTGTTCTAATTTGATTTCCCAGGGTCCACCCCTGTGATCCTTAACTACAGTTTCCAGTACGAAAAACTGGTACTTGGCTGTAGGGCATATCATAAGATGTCTATAAAGGGCATTCTTCAAATTGTGTTTTTGTATCTCGTATGTATGCTCATATATCCTTCTTTTAAGTGTACGTTCTGTTTTGCCCACGTAGAAAGCGGGGCATGTCAGACAAATAGCCAAGTAAACCACCCCCTGACTGTTGCAGTTGGAAAACCTCGTGGACCTAATAAGTTTATTTCTAGCTACAAGGAAATGTTCTTCATGATGTACTACATACTGGCATTGCGTGCAAGAACCACATCTATAAGTACCTGTGCGTTTATTGGAATTGTTATGTAACTGAGGGTTCTGTTCCAACAAGTTTTTTATATTTCTACCCCTTTTAAATACAGTCCTAACCTTTTTGTTACTAAGATTTTCCAAATCTGTAATGTCTGTAAAATTATCCCATTCATTTTGTATGATATTCCTGATGGCTCCCGAATTGGCACTATACTCGGTGATAAAGGCTTTGTTAAAATCAAATATAGGTTCAGTAGTATCAATGATACTAGATATATCCCCTGAACCCAAAAGAGGCTTGTACCGACCACTTCTGCCTAAATCCACTTCTTCCCTGATATGTGAAATGAATTCATAAGGGTTGCCCCTTTCTTGAAACATCTGAAGTAACTTGTAACATTCTAGTTTGCAATCATCTTCCTCTGATGTCATACGGGATAATCTGACCAGTTGTCCCTTCACTATACCTCTCTTTTGGTATAATGGATGGCTACTGTTGAAATGAATATAACTGTTGGAAAAGGTGGGTTTCCTATAGATGTTAGATCTAAATTTTCCTAATTCAATACGGAGTGAAACATCTAGGTACTCCACCTTTCCTTCCTGTATTTGATGAGTAAAAGTTAAAAAAGAGTTAGTGGAGGCCAGATATTCCATGAATAGAGTGATAGTGTGATCAGGACCTATCCAGAAAATACAAATGTCATCCAGGAATCTGTAATAGGCCACCCAATATTCCTTGAATTCACAATTAAATACATATTTGTTTTCCCAGACTGATAAAATAATGTCGGCATATGTAGGGGCACAATTGGCCCCCATAGCCACCCCCATAGTTTGTAATATGCTCCTGAAAAACATAAGAAATTGTTGTTTAAAACCAATTCCATTAATTCCAGGATAAGAAAAATATCATTAGCATTGGCCTTGGGGCAAGATGTTAAAGCTTCCTCTAGCCATATAAGTCCGGTTTCATGTGGTATAACAGAAAACAAATCCACTACGTCTATTGTTAAAAATTTTAAATTGGGAACTAATAAATCTGGAGTGACTTTCTTCAAGAATTCCCAGGAGTCTTTCAGTAAATGGTTGGCCTTAGGCCAGAGATTCTTGAACTTCCAATCAAGAAATTTGGAAAGAGGAGAAATCTTTGAACCCCGCGCTGCTACAATGGGGCTGAGAGGGGGGGTCATGTATATCCTTATGTACCTTAGGTACCCCAAAAATAGAAGGCACTCTAGGGTAGGAGTTGTCCAAATAGGTGTAAGTACTGAAGTCGATAACATTTTGATCAAAAAGGTCTTTGATGGCTATGTTAATTTTCATATAAGCAATATTAATTTCATTGAGAGATACAGCTATATATCGAGAATCATTGTTCAAAAGAGCATACATTTTGCCATCGTATATAATCTTGTCCATGATGACTGTACCACTCCCCTTGTCTGGCTCCATTACCCTAATATTAGGGTTGTGCCCTAATTTGTATAATAAAAAACTTTCTTGTGTAGTCAAATTGACTTGATATCCACTATTTCTAAAATTATTTCTAATTTTCAATTCCAGCCTGTTCTCTAAATTTCTAAGCTGTGGGTGTAAGGGTGGATTGTATGTACTGGGCCTCTGAAGGGAGGTGGAATGTGCCAGATGGCCTGTCCCTAACAAATTCTCTAAATTAAGCTTTCTAATAAAAAGTTTTAACTCCATAATGACACTGGTAATATTGCTGTTTTTCCGAGGTATATATTTGAACCCTTTAGTGAAAAGATCAAAAAAAGTACCAGTGATTTCCAGATTACTGTAGTTATAAATAGAATAGCCTTCTCTGGTGAACACATAACTATTTTCATTGCTGTTCGCTAGTTGTGTTCCTGATGTTCTTGTTGCCAGAGCGAAGGTTTGTTCTAGTACAAATTCCTGTTGTGACCCCCCCCCTCCCCCTGTGAGGGTGATGAACCGGCGAAAAATGATGGTCGTTATTAGAATTACGCTGATTGCGTATTCTTTCTGATCTCCTAGGAAGGAACTCAGTCTCATATTCATATCCCCTGTCCTCTTCAAAATCGTCTAACCCTGAGCCTTGTTCTATAATAGGTACAGGGTTAGGGCGTTTGTAAACATATCTATGATGTTTGGGAGGTATAGGGTAGTGACATCCGTCTTGATATTCTCTAATATCCCTGTCAAGTTTTTTATACTTTCTGTTCAAAAAGTCATCACATTTACGATCAACCTCTTTTCTGATATTATAATATTTCTGTTTTTGAGTGTCAGCATTGAATAATAAATCACTAACAATAGCTTGATTATACATTTCAATGTCACCATTAAGCAAAACGATATCTCTTTCATTTTGATGAATGATAGCTTGTACAATGTCCAAACCACATTTGTCAAAGGCTAGAATTAATTCCGAATGAAATTCACTGCCGACAACAACATTATTGGGGTATTTATATACCCGTAATCCCTTGGGCACTATGCGCTTCCTGAGACATTCATTTAGGTACATATTGTCAAGAATCAAACCCCTGTACCTGTATAATGAAGTCTCGAGCGCCGCCATGGAGTCCACAAAAGTTCTATTAGTTTCGGAAGCGTTGCGGTGATTTTCCCGAAAATCAAAAGTAGGTACTGCCTTGTACGATGTATCAAAACTGGAAGGCGGTGTGTGAAGAACTGGGTTGGCCCCAGGTGGATGACCAACTCTCCGTGAGTAGAACGCAGAGCTTGTGGCGTTCTGTGGAAATCAGTGGAACCCGTAATACTTCCGCGACTCGAGGTAGAATGAGATCCATTGGTAGATGAAACTCCAGGGGTATGATCAGAAGCGTTGTCTTGTTTCCCCAAAAGAATAATCCTCAGGAGGAGAAGCTGAAGGTATGGATTCTTCAGCATCAGAATCCTCATAGGGGGGGAAAAGAATATTCCTGATTAGAAGAGGAATCAGAAGAAATGGAAATCCGATCTGAAGATTCATAGTCAGTCTCTTGCCTAGGCCTAATCAGGAGGGGGATGGGAACCCCTGATCAAGGTAATCAAGTCTTCGGCCATTTTGAGCATCTGTTCTCTGGGCATAGAGGCCTGACCACGTGGCTCTTGAGTTTGTTTCTTTGCTTTAGAAGGTGCTTTAGTCTTTGCCTTTGAAGCTGAAGGTGGTTTAATGTAAAGATGTTTAGGTCTGAATACACCCTCAGAAGCCGGTGCCTGCTCAGCAGCTCTGGACCCATCTGAAGGAATAGTATCCGAGGCTCCAATACCTTGAGTTTCCAGTGGCATGGCCGACTCCATGTGGGAGTCGGTAGCGGCCTGCGACTCTAAAGTAGCAGGTGTCAGGGGCTCCGAAACTACCTCACTGAGAACTGGCGAACCGGCGACTGGCTTAGGAGAAGCTTCGTCGTCGGTTTTGGGCCTCGGTTGTCTATTTCTCTCCTTTTCTTTGCATTTTTTGTGAACTCCGGCAGTCAGATGGCTAACCGATGACATTTCTGGATAATTGAACTGGCGTCCAAAATAATTTAAAGCAAAATCATACCGACGTTTAATAGTGTGTTGCTTAAATCTAGCACAGAACAGACAACCAGAAACGTTGTGATCAGGGCCCAAGGCAAGGAATACAGTAAGAATGAAAATCCTTATGATGTATTTGCTTTCCACAAGAAATACAATTATTTACTTTTTCTGACATCGGTCTGGAGCAAGAAAAAAGTTTCCCCAATGGGGTACTTAGCTTTATTGAAGACTTCGGATCTCAAACTCGAACACGAAAATCTCAGGAGTCGGCCGACCGGCACTTGCGAACTGCTTCTGCTTCAGGCACCAAGCGGCAAGAAATACTAAAGAAAATGGCATCTGCTGCTTCTTTTGTACCCCTGACGACCTGATGTCAGGGAAGGGGCGACAGCAACCAATGCAGGACCCAGGACTTTGGAATTCAGGCCGGCTGAGGGCAACCTGCCAGCAGGATTACCCAAATGTAATGACTGCAACAGTGAAACACGAAGAACATCAGGAAATATTCAAAACAACACTGCAGGACGGTCTCAAATAAATAAATAAAAATATCTAAACCAAGCTTCACTATATTACTGAATGTATCTAACAGAATTACTATAGCCCAAGAACTTACTAATAGAGCAAGGTAGTTGTGGTGAATGGATCTTCTAGCTGTTGTCAGGTCCAAGACAGAATGCTGAATGCTCTGTCTCACTAAGAGAATTCTCAAATTAATAACTCAACTATTATTGCTGGGATAACCTGTAGAATGACAATTTCTAGTCATCTGGCTGCTAGTTCCAGGCCAAACAACTACTGATGAAGCTGGCAGAATTTAGCATCTACCTGTAAAAATATACAAAGGCTTCTCCCTCGATCTCTGGCAGATGCTGGAAGTCATACAACAACTGCATTCCTTCATGCTTTCAAGACTAGTAATTACTTTACCCTAAAGACAATACAAAAAGTTTCCAGGTATCGACATTGTGTCTCTGGCTGTATTGTAAGCTGAAAGATACCATCTTTTATGGCCTAGCCATATAGTAATTTAATTTCAGGTATTTTTCTAACATTTAGACTGAGGTTAACCTCCTGTATCTCAGTTTCCAATTTTAACACACATATATATATATATCTATATATATATATATATATATATATATATATATATATATATATATATATATATATATATATATATATATATATATATATATATATATACATATATATATATATATATACATATATATATATATATACATATATATATACATATATACATATATATATATATATATATATATACATATATATATATATATATATATATATATATATATATATATATATATATATATATATATATATATATATATATATATATATATATATATATATATATATATATATATATATATATATATATATATATATATATATATATATATATATATATACATATGTATACATATATATATATATATATATACATATATATATATATACATACATATATATATATATATATATATATATATATATATATATATATATATATATATATATATATATATATATATATATATATATATATATATATATATATATATATATATATATATATATATATATATATATATATATATATAAATATATATATATATATATATATATATATATATATATTTAAACAGTTACAATAGTGCATGCACACTTCTGTTCTCTACCAGGAAAGCACACTGTAGCTACATTTCAAACAGCAGTCTGCAAATACTCTTTTCAACACATGCATCTGTACAAACAGTTTGATATACACATGACATGCAGTTCCAATACATTTGTCACGCAAGCATCTTGTATAATTCATTTCCATATTCACCAGTGACATATAATTACTTACAAAATTCCAGCTTGCTGGGCTGGCAGCATCTCCTTTCATCACACTCCTGGACAATTTGTTTAGTTGATCTGACAGTCATTTATATTTTGTTTCCGATAGTGTTTCGGATAGCTAAAATAATGTTCTGCATATCCTATTGATTCTGGATATTAATTACAAACTCTCAATACATTCCACTCCAAGTCCATTGGCAGACCCTTTACAGGCAGATCTAACAAAGCCATTAGTGAAACTGCAGCAGAAACACCCACAACATTAATTGGTATTACTGGCAAAAATATTTCCTGTGTGTGCTAATAATTTTGTATATCTCAGAGACTATCTTCATTAAGAGGACAGAGAATGGATTTTAATAAAACCTGGGCTTAAAAGGTTAAAGAGAAACATTCTTTGTAAGAGGTGGACCTCATGGTGAAGTCCTGAACACAGCCCTGACATAACTTCTACCTTCCCCCAGGGAGAACACATCCAGGAATGGGCTAGACCAGAATGATACCCCATTTGCATGTATATAAAATTCTGTACAACTCCATAATCAAATCAGACTACTGCAGCCCGCACTGCCCTCAACACCAATAAAGAGCTTGATATGAAGAAACAGCCTCCTGAGATTTTTTTTGATTCCATTGCTTTTAACTTCAACTTCCTACAGACAGCATTTGCAACTAGACCAGGAGACCCTACCCACATGGAAGAAACAATACTGGATGATCCACAAAGACAGATTTAGGCATTTGACACCTAACACCAACAGCATTTTCTCCCTCAAGACCTTCACCCTAAAGCTCAGACCACAGGGAACACACAGCAAGTAGAAACTTACCAAAAAGGGATCCAGACCACTGATGGTTTGACACCAACTACAGCTATGCTATTTGTGGATGTAGTGCTTTGGTCATTTACTGTGTGGTTTGGGTAAGACTGGTAAACCAGATATAGTCAGAGAGATTTTGGTGATCATCTCCGGCATAAAGGAAAGATTCTTATGTAGACTGCACCTATCCTTGTGAGAAAACAGAAATGGCAATTTGCACATCAGCACTTCCAGTTCTGAAACACTCCTGGCTGATATGACATAAAGCAGAAGTCATTTTCCATAACAGAAACTTTAAGGTTGCTGTTATTATTTCCAGAGGTATTTGTGCAAATTCCAAGACAAAATTAAAGTCCGAGTGAGGATTAATACCACTGCTTGGTGGTCTAAAGTACAACCCAATCATTTACACAACTGTTATATCAATAGTGAAAGTGTTAGGGGCCACAAGCACACAGAATGAAAGATGGAGCTTCACAGCATATGCCAAACACTGACATGTACAATTCTAACATGAACTAGACTCAAAGACACAGATGCAGAAAAGGGTTATTGACTCTTCTTTTAGCACCAGAGGAAGAATCCCTTAGTTCAGCTAACCACATTCTCTGTGAAATGGTGCCTAGAGGAGAGTACAGCTGGATTGTATTGTTAACTGCACCAAATGCAGATATGGGTTTATCAGAGATAAACTGTACTGGGTCAGAAGGTCCACCAACTAAGACAGGCGGAAGATTTTTCTTCCCTGTTATCTCAAAGAATAGAGCAATGCTTCCACAGCCAAATCAGTGCCCTAAGCAGTATCTTTGGCCCTTACATATATAAACTAGACCAGGTATCTGTTTTACCCTGGAAAATAGGCAGGTTGGAGGGAAAGCACAGACACAAAGACCCACCCAAAAGGAGATGGCATCCACAACAAAAGCCTCCTTCTGTGGTGTTCAATTGCACTGTTTAAAAATAAACTCAAAATATACTTTACAACCCATTGGCTATGTCCTTGTACTAACCCAGGCTAAGATTTCTCTTCCTGTTATCCTAGGTTATAGCACTAAATACTACTCACTTCATAGCCATAAGACCACTACCTTCTAGGTTAAACTAATTGTACCCAGGACAGACTGTATGAACAGTACCCAGGAAAGACTGTATGAACACGTTACTGCCTTATAGATCAGTTACTGCCCTTAACTAAATCTTCCTACTTTGTAAATAACTATCCATTCTCTTATGCCATATTTACAACTTTGATTTGGGAATCTCTGTCTTTCTTCTGAATACTCTTTTCTTCTATTATTGTTTGGTCCACACAAAAAAAAAAAAAAATTAAAAAATTAAAACAAAATAGAAAAAGTTCATCTATCATTATTGCTAAGTTACCATGTAAACTTTTAGTTATGTACTTACCATAACTTTAGATGTTTGGGATCCATCTCGCCTACATTCTGTACTAATGGGTTCGGAGCCGATCCTCGGCTCCGACTCGGCACGCTATGCTATAGAGCGAAGTCTCTCATTGGCTGAGCTATTCTATATCCCAGGATGCACCATCGCTACTTCCCCAGATCTTGTTTGTCCGCACTCATGCATACACACATAACTGTTTATATAACATTGCCAGATGTTTCAAGATGAAACAATAGTACTTGGACCGTCCGATCTCTTCTGATCTCCAAGGCAGGGGGAAGGAGGGTGGGTTATTAGGAATGTAGGCGAGATGGATCCCAAACATCTAAAGTTATAGTAAGTACATAACTAAAAGATGTTATGTGATCCTATCTCGCCTACATTCTGTATTGATGGGACAGCGTCCCTAGCACCTGATTCCTGGGTGGCTCACTGGAAAACACTCCTGAGAACTGTGGAACCAAATGAAGCTCGCCCCCGAGATGCCACATCCAATTTGTAGTGGGAAATGAAGGTGTGCGGGGAAGACCACGTAGCCGCAGCACAAATGTCACTAATGGCAGGCTTAGAATGGAATGCTATTGAAGTAGCCATAGCTCTTGTAGAGTGAGCTTTGACAGAGGTTGTAAGCTCTTTATTAGAAGAGGAATAAGCCTGACTAATGCAGTCCCCGATCCATTTGGCAATAGTGACCTTTGTGACGGCTTTGCCCAATTTATTATCCGAAAAGGACACAAACAATTGTTCTGTTTTCCGTGTTTGGTGGGTCCTGTCTAAATAAAAGCGCAATTGCCTGTGAACATCCAATGTGTGGAAGATGTATTCCGCTTTGTTTGAGTACTTTGGGAAGAAAACTGGAAGTTCTAATGACTGTTGCAGGCAAAAACTGGAACAAACTTTAGGGACAAAAGATGGGTTAGGCCTGAGGGATACTCTATCTTTGTGAAAAAACAGGTACGGTGGTTTGACAGATCCCTTCTGGCAGAAGTAATCGCGACCAGAAAGGCAGTTTTCCAAGAAAGAAGTTTCAAATCACAGGTTGCTGCCGGTTCGAAGGGGGAGGAGGTTAAGGCACGTAAATACCACATCGAGATCCCACGGAGGAACAGGATGAGAAATCGGAGGTCGTAAAAGCGCAGCACCTTTCATGAAGGTTTTACACAATCTGTTGCTCATTAAAGGTGGGATTATAGATTCATGAAAATTGGAAACAGCTGCCAGTTGGACCTTGATGGTAGAGACTGAAGAACCTTGATTGAATAGGGAAGTTAGAAACTTCAGGACTTCTGACACCGGAACAGTGATGGGATCTAGACCCCAGAGTTGAGCCCAAATAGCAAATCTCTTCCATTTGCTAGTATACAATTTCTTAGTGGCAGACTTGTGGGCCGAGGATAAGATACGTATGACTTCCGGGTCTAGAGTATGATTCCTGACTATAGTCGGAAGAGGAGGAGCCAAGCTGTTAACTTCAAAGTGTGAAGGGACTGATGGAGTTGTCCCGACTGATGAATTAATAGGTCTGGGATCTGATCCAGGAACCATGGACCGTCCAGTGCATATTTCCGAAGATAGGGGAACCATACCTGATGAGGCCAGTAAGGGGCAACTAAAATCATTTTGCTCCCAAAGTGAGACGCCTTTTGGATCAGTCTGGGAAGGAGGGGAACTGGAGGGAAGGCGTATAGCAAGCCGGTGGGCCAAGGATGGGCTAATGTATCCATAGGACTCTCCCCCGGAGCTGGAGTGAGAGAGAAGAACTTTCTGCACTTCGCGTTCAGCGGGGTTGCGAAAAGGTCGCAACAAGGAGTTCCCCACCTGCTGAAGATCTGAGTTGCCACTGCATCGTTCAGAGACCACTCGTGAGGAGAGAGAATAGTTCTGCTTAGTCTGTCGGCTATCATGTTGGATTTCCCAGGGATATGAGTCGCTACCAGAAAACGTCTTGTCACCACTGCCCATTCCCAAACTCTCATGGCCTCTCTGCAAAGGGGGTAGGATCTGGTCCCTCCCTGCTTGTTCAGATACCAGACTACTGACATGTTGTCGGACTGAATGGCAATTACGCCCTGAGGGAGGTAATCGTGGAGGGCTTGTAGAGACAAAAACACCGCGCTCATTTCTAGAATGCTGATATGAAGGAGACTCTCGTCGGAATGCCAATTGCCTTGGACTGACCTGCCCAGGTAATGCCCCCCCCACCCCGTCTGGGAGGCGTCCGTCGTCAATGTGGCCATAGGAGGAGGTGGAACAAAGGGTCGTCCCTGATCCAGATTGGAGGACACCAGCCACCAGCAAAGGTCCCGTTTGCAGGTTTCCGTGATCCGTATGAGGGGACAGAGGGAGATCCTGAAAGGACCACTGTGTCGATAGGAGCCACTGGAGAATTCTCATATGCAATCTTGCTAAGGGGACTAAGAGAACAGTGGCCGACATAGAGCCTAATAGCTGCAGGACCATCCTGGCTGGAGCTTTGGATCTGAGAAGCAAGGCTCGGACTTGAGCCTGTATAGTCTGTATCCTTTCTGTAGGAAGATAGACCCGCATTTGGTTTGAGTCTATCTCTACTCCGATGAATCTTATGCGCTGAGATGGCAGCAACACAGACTTTGGCCAATTGAAGGTGATTCCAAGGGAAGTGCCTAGTGATATGGTGGCTTGTAGGTTCTGCAATAGTAGACGCCTGGAGGTGGCAGTTAGGAGCCAGTCGTCCAGATACGGAAACACCTGGAATCCTAGACTCCTCAGGTGAGCAGTCACGACCACCAAACATTTGGTGAACACCCTGGGGGCTGTGGTGAGACCAAAGGGCAGTGCGCGGAACTGAAAATGACTGTCTCCCAGGCTGAAGCGCAAATGTCTCCTGGACGCCTGATCTATCAGGATGTGATAATAGGCGTCCTTGAGATCTATAGAGCACATCCAAACACCTTTCTCCAGCAGTGGGAGAATGGATTGTAAGGTGACCATTCGGAACTTGGACTTTTTGACTGAACGATTTAGGATGCTGAGATCCAAAATGGGCCTCGAGTCCCTGGTCTTTTTTGGCACCAAAAAGAATCTTGAGTAAGTCCCTAATCCGATCTGGTCTGCGTGGACCGGTTGGATGACTCCTTTTTGAAGCAGCTTTGAGATTTCTAAGGCTGCGATTTCCCGTTGACTAGGTGGCGGGTCCGGGATTTTCTTGGACGGCGGTGGGTGGTGTGAAAAGGGGATGGCGTAACCTCTGGCGATGATTCAAAGCACCCATCGGTCCTGAGTGATACCTTCCCAGGCTTTTAGGTGCCTCGAAAAACGACCCCAGACTGGCTCCGGAGCTGCACAGTCGGGCAATCCTTCAGGGATTATGGAAGGCTGAAGAGCCACGAAAGGACTCGCGGTCTCCAGTGTTGCGGGGGCCTCTGCCGCCTCTGGGACGGCGTCTTCCAGAAAAATTTCCCCCTCCTCTGCCTCTAGAAGGGGGATCGTCCTGCTGCGAGGGATAAGACTTCTGGAATTTACAGAACCACATTTTTCCTCCTCTTTTAGCCTTGGGGTAATGCCGAAAGGGAGTGGAAAATCGTGCCCCTACGGCAGTCAGAGTCTTACCTTCTTGCTCACAGTGGGTCAATGTGTCCTTTACCTTGGGTCCAAACAAAGAGGACCCATCAAAGGGAGCGTCGGCAAAGGAAAACTTAAAGGCTTCCGCAAAATGACACAGGCGGAGCCAGGCTTGCCTCCGTAGAGCAACACCCGTACCCGCCGCTCTACTCGTCCCCTCGGCTGCATATGAAATAAGCTTCATGGACGAGTTTGATATCGATGACAGAGTAGCCAACTGAGAGCCGACCGTCTGGGCCAGCTGCTCAGGTAGGTTGCCCAAAAGGGTATCTGAAAGCTCCTTGATCAGATCCCTCTGAAGTCTAGTGAAGTGCGTCAAATAGTTCAGGGACCTTAAGGTAAAGGCCGCTGAACTGAGGGTGCGCTTCTCGTGCAGTCCATGCTCCTAGACTCCTTATTAGGAGGATGGACGGACGTCGAAGCCTCTGCTACATCTTGCTGGGTAGCAGATGCCACCACCAGGGCATCTACAGCCACACCTTTGGTCAGAAACTCCTTCTCTGGGGGTGCTGATAAGAACTTATTTGGGCGAGCCGGCACCGGTTCCACAGAGTCTGGATGCTCCCACGCCCTTCGACAGATCAAATCTAGGAGCTCGTCGAAGGGCGGAGACACCCAGGAGGCGGAGGGCTGAGCCCCGAAGGCCTTGAGGAACACCGACTCGTCAGCGGAAGGGGGTTTGGAATGTCAGCCGCCTCGTTGTTTGAGGGCTTCCAAGATGTCTGCAAAGGAGACATCCTCAGAGGACGACTTAGGGGACCCCTCCGCATCATCAAGATCGGTGTCCGACGTGAGAGACTCATCGGGGGAGTCGACGTGCTTCCTCTTGCACAGTCTTTTCCTTGGGGGTTCCTCCGAAGAAGCTTCAGAGGGACCTCCAGGAGAGGGGGAAACCCCACTGGGGGTGACCTCAGGCCCCGGGGCTCCGCTGTCTAGCGACAGGGGGACTACAAAAGACCCAGTCTCCGTGTGTAGGGAAGGTACTGGTGAGACCGTGGAGGTAGCCAAAGAGGATTTGGCCAAAGCACTCCTCATGGCCCTGAAGGCCGGACTGCCAGAGTCCTGGGAAGGTCCAACCCCCGGGGCCACAACAGTAGATGGCACCCCGCAGCCGGCATCTTTTGAGAGGAAGGCTCGGAACCGAAAACATCGGTCCCGAAGAGTCACCCCCGGGGCCGACCGAGGAGGTCCGTGTACCGAACTCCGACCCGAAAGCCGGAGTTGGAGTAAGGGTCGGAGCCGACCCGAAAACCTCCAATGGCTCCACCAGCACCGGCTCCAATGGTGCCGAGGCTGTTGGAGGAGGAACCAGAACTACAGGGTGGGCCATCGGCTCCGAAGCCGAATGGGCTGGAGCCGAAACTAATTTCTGGAATACAGGAGACTGAAAAAGTCTTTGGAGCACCCTGTCGATGTCCGAATCCAACATCTTGGAAGATCGGGAGGAGACCGATCGGGTCCTAGCTGACTTTTCCATCGGCTCCGAAGGACTGGGGGACCGGCTCCGAATGGACTCGACCAATATCGGTGCCGAGGGAGATTCCATAGCAATTTCCCTCGGTGCCGAAGAGGAAGTGTCTGAGCCGGCAACTCTCATCGGCTCCAAAATCAGTGGAGCCGATGAAGGTGACCCGCCTCTCGAAGCCCCAGCCCTCGGCTCCGAAACCAGAGGAGTCGAGGCTGGAGGCATCGAGGCAGACCGTTCCGTGGAGCCGATGGAGAAGCCTGCCTAGATTTCTTAGTGGTCGGTTCCGACGGGCTGGTCAGAGCCGACGATTTCTTTTTCTTAGCTGGAGAGGAAGATAAGGCCTCCTCGAAGGAGGGTTTGATAAGCCCTTTTAAGATCAATTTATTCTTCCTCTCTTGGAGGACCCGAGAGGAAAAGGCGTGACACACGCTGCAGGACTCCTGAAGGTGTTTGGCGCCTAAGCAGTAAACGCATAAGGAGTGATCATCCGTGATGGACATTTTATAGTTGCATCTCGTGCATTTTTTAAATCCGGAGGGTCTATGCTCCTTAGACATAATTGTAAACACTTTGCCAAAATATATGTCAGAGAAAAAACACCAAGTATGGCTACACAACAATAAAGAAACTTTTTGAGCCCAACAAACTTAAACGTATGACAAACACCAAAAAGAGGGCCAAGAACCCTCTAACTAAAACAGGTACTTGACCTCTGAAACAACAAGAAGACTCACTAAGAACGAGGGGAAGGCCCCTCTAACTTAAACGGAAACCTTTCCCTGTCTCACACAAAATTTTACCACAAAAATTTCTCAAAAAACACACGTATACACAACAATAGCTGTTAAAACAGCTTTTGGATAAAGATTTAGGAAATTTCTGACAGAAAACTCTCAGAAAAAAACAGCACTTAGCTCAGCCAAGTTCGAGACCACGTCCTAGCTTGTAAGCGGCAAACGAGATCTGGGGAAGTAGCGGTGGTGCATCCTGGGATATAGAATAACTCAGCCAATGAGAGACTTCGCTCTATAGCATAGCGTGCCGAGTCGGAGCTGAGGATCGGATCCGAACCCATCAGTACAGAATGTAGGCGAGATAGGATCACATAACATCAAGTGTTTTGTCTGACAAGTGAACTGTAACTGAAGTTGCAATGTTCTGTTTGTTTTTGTTTTGTTTTTATGTGGAGCTTTTCTCCCCGGGCCTCTACTGAAAATGGACATATATCCAGTTAGACTAGCCCGGTCAACAAATGTAAAATAAAATAAATAAATAAATAAACCTCTTCTGCTCTCAGTTGTTTGGAAAAGCAAAGAGGTCTGTTTCTGGCATATCCCATTTGTGGATCCATTCCAGTAACACAGGTATGACAAGTATCCAGTCATGGGGATCTGCCACAGATTAAACTGATTCTAAAGAGTTTTGCTGGGATAGGATGTTAAGAGACCCTCATGCAGGTCTGATTCTAAGGCGACTTTCCAAAGCAGTCGCCATCAACCTGCCCAGCGGGTACAAACAAGTCCCCCCACCCCTTGTTTTAGTAAGATATCACAGGTGGAGTTTCTGTTATTAGGTGCAAGACTTAGCTTCCACATAGGTTTGAAAGTCCTGATGGCTTTGATCATGGTTAGCATTTCTTTTACACTGATATGCTTCTTGCTTTGACTGTTGTCTGCCCTGTATCTTTAGTCCTCCTTTGTAGGCTCCCCAGGCACTGTCAGTCATATCAGTGTTCAGAATCTGATTGACTTAGATGCGTCTGGGGGGAAAAAAGGTGCACTGTTTCTCCACACTTGAGCCCACCATTTCAGTTCTGGACAAATGCAAGCCAGAAAAGAATCATCAACTTTAGTGTCCGACTGTGATGTCTCCACACATTTCTGAAATATCACATATCACAGACGCTTTCTCATATGTAGTCTTGCTAGTATTGCCACCACAACTATACATGCCAAGTATGCCAGCATAAGTAGATATGTCCCTGCAGTGTTGGACGACTACTATGTTGTTGCCCAGAAAGTAACCTACAAGGGATTCCATACTGCCTCAAGGGAGGAAAGCCTTCTGACTGTTCAAGTCCAGGAGAATCCCCTGAGAATATCCTCCTCAGGAGGGTCCCCTAAGAATATCACCTCTTTGGAGGAGTTTAAGTTTGACTTGGAGATACTGACAAAGAGATCAAAAGTTTAGCAACAATGAAAAAGTGAACTGCAATGCTCTCTCTAGCCCCTCCTCGGGCTGAGCCTGGATCAGGTAGTTGTTCAGGGGTCTATATCAGATAAAAATAACTCGATGGTAAGACTGGGAGCAGAACAAAAAATTGAAGAAAAACAAAATACTCTCAATGTACACAAGACTTAGCTTTAACAAAAAAGAGTAAGCGCTTTCGCAGACATACACTGTCACTTCATCAGACTAAAGCTTTAAAATGCATCAAATGCTTAAATAGGAATGAACAGAGCCAATTTGTTTCAATTAATTAATCAAGCAAGTAATAAAATTGGTAGATGCAATTCAAATAAAATACACATACTTAGTTCTGGAATGTACAAAAAAAAAACAAAAACCAAAAAATATTAGAAGTTATGTACCTACCATAACGTTCCATGTTAGTTGTCTTCTCTCGCCTTCTTTCTTGCTGGATGGGTCGGCTCCGACTCGGCACTTGCTTTAGCTTGAGAACTCCTTTTACCAGCTCGAGGCAACCCTATATCCCATGATGCAAGGCGGAACTACCTCAGATCTCGTTTGGTAGCTAACCTACCCTGCTAAGGACTAACCTAACATAATTTAGGAAACAAGTTCATAAAAAGAGTCCTCATATGAAGGCTCAGGAGGAAAAACAACCTGATAGGAACTCTTCAAGATCTGTCCAGGCCAGGGGGTAGGAGGGAGGGACGCAAGAAAGAAGGCGAGGGAAGACAACTAACATGGAACGTTATGGTAGGTACATAACTTCTAAATGTTAAGTTGTCAATCTCGCCTTCATTCTTGCTGGATGGGACCGTGTCCCTAGCACCTGTATCCCGGGTGGCTCAATGGAACAGACTCTTGAGAACTGTGGAACCAAAACTGGCCCTATCTCTGGAGGCCAAGTCCAACTTGTAATGAGAGACAAAGGTATGAGGCGTGGCCCAAGTAGCTGCTGCACAAATAGTATCAATGGGTAGTCTATCCTGAAAAGCTGCAGAAGTGGATAGACTCCTGGTTGAGTGTGCTTTTGGTTTAGAAGATAGCTGCTTGCCCCTGAGAGAGTACACAAAGGAAATGGTGGAAGTCAACCATCTGGATAAGGTCACTTTAGAAACTGGAAGACCTATCCGGTTTTCTGCATAGGAGACAAATAATTGGTCCGATTTTCTGAATTGTTTAGTTCTATGCAAATAGTACCTGAGCTGACGATGGACATCCAAAAAATGAAGCTTCTGTTCAGCTCTGTCGGAATAGTTTGGGAAGAAGACTGGTAGATCTATAGATTGGTTAATATTGGTTTGAGACACAACTTTGGGTAGAAAGGAAGGATTAGTTCTTAATGATACCCTGTCCTTATGAAAAACCAAATAAGGGGAACGAATGCAGAGAGCTTGAATCTCGGAAACCCTTCTTGCTGAAGTGACAGCCAGTAAGAATATAGTTTTCCAGGTCAATAACTTCAAAGAACATGAAGCAGACGGTTCGAAGGGAGGTAGTATCAAGGATGCCAACATTAAGTTTAGATCCCATTGCGGAGGAGGTTGCTTTATAAGCGGCTTTAGGAGAAAAACTCCTCTCAGAAAGGCCTTGCATAATCTATGAGACATAATGTTATTGTCATGCAAGCCAACATGATACTTGGAAATAGCAGCCAGTTGTACTTTAACTGTAGATGACGAGGATCCTGAATGAAAAACCTCCGCCAGGAAATCTAAAACAGAATGTACAGGAGCAGTAAAGGGATCAATATTCTTGGAATTTGCCCAAATAGAAAAACGTCGCCACTTGCTAGCATAAACAGTTCTAGTGGACGACTTCAAGGAAGATACTAAGATGTCTCTGAGGGAGTCAGATATCATTGGAAGCCTGGCTAGGGAAGGAAGTGGAGCAACCAAGCGGTGAGGTTGAGAGAATGAATGGCCCGGTGCTGCTGACCCGACTGGTGGATCAAGAGGTCCGGAACTGGGTCCAGATGCCAGGGCTGCACCAGAAGGTGACGATGCAGAGGCGGAAACCAAATTTGTCGAGGCCAGTAAGGGCAATGAGAATCAACTTGGCTCTCAAAGCGGTGGCTTTCTGAATGACTTGTGGAATCAAGGAAAAGGAGGAAAAGCGTACAGAAGTCCCGGGCCAATCCTGGGTTAGAGAGTCTCTCATGGGTTGGCCTGGAAGGGAAAGAGGGTGAAATAATCGGGGCACTTGTTGTTTTGAGGAGTAGCAAAAGATCGCAACAAGGAGTGCCCCACTGCAGAAAAATCTGATCCACTACAGATTGATTGAGACACCATTCGTGAGGCATCAGAATGGATCTGCTCAACCTGTCCGCCAAGAGGTTGGACCTGCGGGGATGTGCGTTGCTATCAGAAACCGATGAGAGGAGATTGCCCATTGCCAAAGTCTGAGAGCTTCTCGACACAACGGATAGGACCTGGTCCCGCCCTGCTTGTTGATGTACCAGACCACGGACATGTTGTCCGTTTGTACTGCAATAGTCCCCGTGGGAAGAAAGTCGTTCAGGGCCTGCAACGTTAAAAGCACCGCTCTCATCTCCAGGACATTTATGTGCAGATGGTATTCTATGGGTTGCCACGTCCGTGGACCATCCTGCCCTGATAATGCCCCCACACGATCAGAGAGGCATCCGTAGTGACTGTGGCAACTGGAGGAGGGGAAACAAAAGGTCGGCCCTGATGAAGAAGAGGGGAAGATATCCAAAAATTTAGATGAGTTCTGCACGACTGTGTGACTAAGATTTCGTGCCTCATCGGAAGACTGTGGTACGACCACTGCGTGAATAGCATCCACTGCAGAAGACGCATGTGGAAGCGAGCCAGTGGTAGTAGAACAATGGCCGCAGCCATAAGGCCTAGAACCTTCAGTATAAATCTGGCTTTGACCTTGTTGCTCTGCAATAAAATCCGAACAAATTTTTGGATGTCCAGAATTCTTTGATCTGTTAGTCTGGCTAACATTTTGACGGTGTTTAATTCTGTGCCTATAAAGGTGATAGATTGGCAAGGCAGCAGAGAAGATTTTTCGAAATTTACTGAAATTCCCAAACTCCTGCAAAGCTGTAGAGTGTAGTCTCTGGTCTGAAGAAGCTGACACCTGGTGGTGGCGGAGAGGAGCCAGTCGTCCAAATAAGGAAACACCTGGAATCCTTGACGTCTCAGATGAGCTGTGACCACTGCCATGCATTTGGTGAACACTCTGGGAGCTGAAGTGAGGCCAAAGGGCAGGGCTCTGAATTGGTAATGACTGGTCCCTAGCCGAAAGCAGAGAAACCTTCTGGAGCGCCTGTGAATCTTTATGTGATAGTACGCATCCTGAAGGTCTATAGAGCACATCCAGTTGTCCTTGCCCAGAAAGGGCAGAATGGACTGAAGCGTGACCATCCGGAATCTTGCCTTCTTGACAAATCTGTTTAGACTGCTCAGGTCTAATATTGGTCTCCAATCTCCCGTCCTTTTGGGGACCAAAAGAATCTCAGTAGGCCGGATCCTACCTGGTCTGCCGGCACAGTCTGGACGGCTCTTTTTTCTAGGAGCTTTGACACCTCCTGTTCTGCCAAATCCCTTTGACCGGGTGAGATGTCTGGAAGGGATAGTTGAGGCAGGATACCTTTCGAAGGGGATTTTGTAACCCTCGGATATGATCGACTGTACCCACATATCTTGTGATAGGGATTGCCAGGCTACTGGGTACAGCGAAATCCTTCCCCCGACTGCCTCCAAGGGTGGACAGTCGGGCAACACCTCAGGGATGCTGAAAAGGCTTCTCAGGAAGAGACTCCCTGTTGCCCTGGTTCTGAGGACCCCCCCTGCCTCTAGGGCGGCGTCTATTGTTGTTACCCCTCTGCCTCTGGGGTAAACTGACCACGTGTGTCGGTGTAGCTCCTTGGGCTTTGCGGAACCACATCTTCCCCCCCTTCTGACCCTTGGGATATGGTCTAGGAGGAGTGGAAAAATGGACTCCAACGGCAGAAAGTTTTACCGTCCTGCTCACACCTGGTCAAGGTATCCTTCACCTGAGGTCCGAACAAAGCCGAACCATCAAAGGGGTATTGGTGAAGGGCCTTAAAGGGTCCGCAAAATTACAAAGCCGCATCCAGGCTTGGCGTCTAAGAGCAACTCCTGTGCCTGCGGCCCTGCTCCATCGGCCGCATAGGATATGAGCCGCATGGAGGAGTTGGATAGGGAATTCAGGATTGCTAGCTGTGAGGCAATCTTTTCTTGAGCCCCAGCAGCAGAAGGATCCTGGACCACTTCACCCAGTTCCTTGAGAATATCTCTTTGAAGCCTGGTGAAGTGACAAAGGTAGTTCAGCGAACGCATAGCAAAGGTCGCTGAAGAAAACATCCGCTTTCCATACCTGTCCATGGTCCTAGAATCCTTGTTAGGAGGATGGACAGGTACTGAAGGATCCACCAGTTCCTTCTTAGTGGCCGCCACCACCACCATAGCATCCACAGAGACGCCCTTGGAAAGAAACTGTTTGTCCGTAGGGGCCGTGATAAATTTGGATGGTCTCCTGGGGACAGGTTCCACAGAATCTGGAGCCACGCCTTCCGAGCCACTACCTGCATAAGTGGGTCGAAAGGCGGAGACACCCAGGAGGTGGAGGGTCGGGATCCAAAAGCCTCCAGTTATACCGACTCATCCTCGGAGGGATCAATGGATGGCCAATTCCCCCTCTGTTTGAGGAGCTCAAGGATGTCTGAAAAGGAGACATCCTCAGAGGGGATGGGGAACCCTCCGACTCATCTAAGTCGGTATCCGATGTAGTAGACTCGGGAGTCTGTGTGTTTCCTCTTACACGTCCTCTTCCGAGGGGTTCACCTGCTGGATCAGGAGAAACTTGGAAGAGGAGGAAATTCCCAATGGGGAAACCTGGGGCGATGGATCCCTGGGCCTGAGAGCAAGAGGCTGGCAAGAGGCGTCTACAGGCACTGAAGAGGGAGGAGCTAGAGGGATGGACCGTTGACCTGGCTCAGAGGCCAGGACACTCCTCATCACCTCAAAGGCTCCCCTCCCGGGAGGCGGAATATCCCGCTCCGAGGATACAGGAATTCCGGCTCCACTGAGAGGAAGGCTCCGAGGCCGATGTCGGTGCCGAGCTTACCAAAGCGAAGCTCCGAGAGGGAGGCGGGTCGGACAAGGGTCGATGCCACTAGCCCTCGGGCCGACAAGGAAACCCGCGTCGGATCCCTCAAGGAAGGCCTCAAGGAGGAGATCGGAGCCAAGGAGCGGAGCCGAAGGTTGTATCGGCTCCGGCGCCGAAACAGTCACTGTCCCGAGAAGCTCCGGCTCCGAACTCTGGTGTGGAGTCGGAGGAGGAAGTTCAAGGGGTGAGGCAATAGCCGAAGTCTGTTGAGACGGGCTATGGAGCATTTGGGCCAGTGCCTGCGACTTCAACAGCCTGCTTACCACCCTCTCTAAGTCGTGGTCAGACAGCCTGGAAGATCTCGAAGATCGGCTCCGATGGCTCCGCTCAGACAAAAGAGGAGACCCCGGAGCCGAGTGGATACTCTGCAACGAAGGGGACCGAGATCTCTTCTGGGACGAAGTCATCGGAGACGAAGTCCCCTGAATTCCAGATGGAGCTGAAGGTTTCTCGGCTCCGATGCTGGATAAGGTGTTGGCTCCAGCCGGTGCCGACAAGGCCACAGTAGACAAGGTGTCGGAACCAGTCGGTGCCGAACCCACTACTTTTGAAGTAGATAGATCGGTTCCAGCCGGAGCCGATCTCGGCTCCGACGGAGCCGGAGCCACCGGAGGATGCTTGGATACTGAAGCCTGAGCTTTCGGTGGCTTAGAAGGTTTCCCAGACCCTGCTTTAGAGGGAGAACCTTCTGGCTTAAGTAAGCCACGGAGGATAAGCTTATTCCTCCGTTCCTGCAGGACTCTCTGGCTAAAAGAGTGACACAAAGCACAGGAGTCCTGCAGGTGCAAAGGCCCCAGGCAGTAAACACAAGAAGTGTGACAGTCTGTCAGAGACATTTTCTGACAGCACGAGTCACACTTCTTGAAGCCTGAGACCTTGCCTTCCTTAGACATAATCCTAGGAGGAAGTCACACACAAACCCCAACAAACACACAAAATTAATCCCCTAACACACACAACACACAGGAAGGGATTAACCAATGGGGTTTAGGCCTAACTAAACTTTTACACTAAAGGAAATAAAAAGTTTTGAAATATAAGGGAATAGGGTGGGCTGTAACACACTACAGACTATAAAAATGGATACAAGGGGGAAATAAAACCCTAACTAAGCTTTTCTCTTTTGACAAGAAAATTACTTACCTCAGCTGGCAAAGGAGACCTCTTTCGCTAAGCGGCAAACAAGATCTGGGATATAGGGTTGCCTCGAGCTGGTAAAAGGAGTTCTCAAGCTAAAGCAAGTGCCGAGTCGGAGCCGAGGATCGGCTCCGAACCCATCCAGCAAGAATGAAGGCGAGATTGACAACTTAACATTATATATATATGTGTATGTATATATATATATATATATATATATATATATATATATATATATATATAGATTAGATATAGATAAACACACACAACTTACAAAGATTTAGATATATATAAAAAACACATATATGTGTAAATAAATACTTTATCTAAAACTAATACTTTCAGAAAGGGTTTCACAGAAAAAGCACCATTTCGTCCTGGAAATTTTTCAGCATCCAACAATAAAATCCATTTCTGTTCCAATGCTTCAACTTTTTTTCTATATTGTAGATGCAGCCGACGCCATTTTCTTCAGTTTTTCTTGCCCCAGATGTCAGGTGCCTCCAAATAGGTATACAATTCCAATTGCTAATGAAACATACACAAGAAAGGCAAAAAACATCTTACAGCTACCAGCAAATACTCCCCATAGGTAGTAAGGGTAGAAGACATAGGTACGTACCAGCCAGTAAGAGGGGAAGGAGGGAGGGTAACCTGGACTGCAGCAGTGTATACACTTGAACATCTACATTTATGGTAGGTACAAAACTGTACTATGTTCATCGTGTTACACTGCTGCAGTCATTACACTTGGGTGGAATCCCAAAGCTGAGGTAGGGAGGCTGGTTTTATAAGGCATTAGGGGTGGCTATAAGGCCCTGCAGTACTGCAGTGGCGAAGCCAGCTCTGGATTTAGAGTACAGAGGCAGATGGTAATGCTTGGTGAAGGTATGCACAGAACTCCAAGTTGCTGCTTCATAAATATCCTCGGTAGGTACTCCCCTGAGGCAGGCAGTTGAAGTGGCTGTTGCCCTGGTGGAGTGAGATCTAATGCTGCTAGGTACAGGTTTTCCATGGTATGTGTAGCAGAAACGTATGCAATGTCCTATCCATTTTGAAATAGTCTGTTTTGAAATGGCTTTTCCCTGTGCTCCTGCAGCATATGCTACCAATAATTGCTCAGATTTTCTGAAAGCTTTGGTTTTGTCCAAGCAGAAGCGTAACTGCCTGTGAATGTCCAGAGTACAGTAGTCTCTCTCCCTGTGGTTTAGGATAAAAAGTTGGCAGGTGAATAGTTTGGTTTAGAGCCACACTGGATACCACCTTTGGCATAAATGTAGGGTTAGTTCTTAAAGACACCCTGTCCTGGTGGAAAATGAGGAAAGGTTCCACTGCCATTAGTGCCTGTAATTCTGAAACTCTTCGTGCTGATGTTATTGACAAGAGCAGAGCAGTTTTCCAAGAGATATAATTTTAATTCTGCTGTGTTAGCTGGCTCAAAAGGAGGTAAAGTTAGATTTTCCAAAACAAAGTTGAGGTCCCAAATTGGAGCAGGTGCTCTATGGGGCGGTCATATGTTTTTAGCCCCTCTGAGATACTGTTTTAACAGAGGATTAGAGAAAATTGTTGGATCCGTGTTGTAATGAGCAGAGATGGCAGAGGCGTGGATCTTGATGGATGAGAAGGAGAGGCCTTTGTCCGGCATCTCAGTTAAGTATTGTAGTATCTGAGGAATGTTTGGGACAAGAGGGTCAAGGCTGTGAGCTTGGTTCCAGGCACAAAATCTCTTCCATTTATCCAAATAGGCTTTCCTGGTACTTGGCCTTCTGGCATCCAGAATGACAGCCATAACAGCTTTGGAGAGAGGCAGTGCTTGCTTGACTATGGAATCTTCCATGCAGCTAGATTTAAGGTCTTTAGCTGGCTGTGTAGTATTTGATTGTTGTGCTGAGTCAGCAGATGTGGGATTTGAGGCAAAATCCCGGGTGGTTCTTGTGCTAAGCTCCTTAAGATTGGGTACCAGTGCTGGCGTGGCCAGTCTGGTGCAATCAGGATCATCTTTGGCTCTTCTTGCCTGGCTTTTAGGAGTACCTTTGTCAGGAGAGGTAGTGGTGGGAAAGCGTATACTTGTAGGTTCTCCCAGCTGAATGCGAGGGCATCCACTTTCCATGCTTGTGGATGGTAACTCCTTGTGCAGAATTTTTGTAGCTGGCAGTTTATTGGGGATGCAAACAGATCTATGTCCAGGCTCCACCATTTCTGTGTTACCATTCTGAATATTTGTGGATTTAATTCCCATTCGTGGGGATCCATGATGTTTCTGCTTAAGTCATCTGCCAGTGTGTTTTTCTCTCCTGGCAGGAATTGTGCTTGCAGATGAACTTGAAGGTTTATAGCGGTGTTCCACAAGGTCATGGCTTGTCTGCATAGGGGGTAGGAGTGAGTGCCCCCTTGCTTGATTATGTACCACATAAACTGTAGTGTTGTCTGTCTTTATCAGTAGTTGTCCTGGATGTAGCAGGTCCTTGAAAGTTATAAGGGCATTTTGCACAGCTAGCATCTCTTTTTGATTGATATGAAGATGCCTTTGTTCTGCAGGCCACATGCCCTGAATACATTTGCCTGTCATGTGTGCCCCCCAGGCATAATCCGATGCATCTGTTGTCAGTGTTTGCCTGGCTGTGGGTTGTGTAAAAGGCTGTCCCTTGTTGAGGTGACAAGCTTGAGCCCACCACTGAAACTCCTGTTGAAGGCATGAGATTAGTGGTATAACGGTTTCCAAACTTTGACAATGTTGAGACCATACATTCTTTAGGTACCATTGCAGTTTCCTCATATGCAGTTTGGCATATGGAATTAGTAGTATGCAGGATGCCATGTAACCCAAGGCCTGCAGAATTTTTCTTGCAGGGAGTTCGGTCTTTGTTGCCATCAATTGAAAGTATTGAGTCAGTTGCTTTGCTTGTCTGGCGTGAGATAAGCCATCTGGGCCGTTGTGTTCAAACTGGCACCCAGGAATATAATCTCTTGTGAGGGCACTAGTTTTGATTTATTTTCGTTTACTGTGTACCCCAGGCAACCTAGTAACTTTTTTACAAACGCCAGATGCTTTAGAAGAATGTCCTTGCTCTCTGCTTGAATCAGGCAGTCGTCTAGGTACGGATAAATTTGAATTCCTTTCTGTCTGCAAAATGCAATTACTGGTGCCAGGCACTTTGCGAAGACCCTGGGCGCAGCAGATAAGCCAAAGAGCAGTGCAGAGAATTGGTAGTGCATTGAACCAGCTATGAATCTGAGGTATCTTCTGTAGTTTTGTCTAAGGACATGCAGGTATGCATCTTTGAGGTCCAAAGTCACGAGCTAAGCTTTCTTGCCCAGCATGTGAAGAAGCTGCTGTAATGTCAACATTTTGAATTTCGGAACATCCAGGTAAGTGTTTAGAGATGAAAGATCCAGAATGGGCCTCCAGGCTTTGTCCTTTCTGGGTACCAGAAAAAGTCTTGAGTAGAATCATTGTCCTTGCTCCTGTGATGGTACCTTTTGAATAGCTCTCATATCCATGAGTGCTGCAATTTGTTTTTGAGCCTCTGCCCATCTATTTGGTGGCAGATTTGGCATTCCTTTTAACCTTGACAAAGTGTGAAAGTGGAACCTGTAACCTTGAAATACAATGTTGAGAACCCATTTGTCTTTGGTGATCATCTGCCAACTGTGGTAGAAGAGTGCCAGTTTTCCTCCCAAGGGAGCTGCAAAGAGGGATTTGTTTGGCAGCTGTAGTGGGAAGTCATTGGAGCTGCTTTTTACATGGTTGGGGCCTGTCTTCCCCTTCTTTCTGGTCTGATGCAACCCATTGTCGAGGCCTATAAGGACCTTGTGTTTGACCTCTACTACTTGGACGTCTGTATTTTCCCCTTTGAGGTCCGTCTGTAATTGGAAAGGACCAATTCTTAGTTGGCCAGTTTCTGCTAAATCTAGGAGGCTGAACCTGTAAGAAATCCTTCACCATTTGCATAGATTTTGCCTTATCCTCCATTTTCTTTAATACCTCTTCTGCCTTAACTCCAAATAACACATCCTGCTGCAAAGGTGCATCCAATAATTTTGCTTTAACATGATCTGGTAACATATTTTCTTTTAACCAAGCATGTCTTCTAATGACAGAGCCTGTAACTGCTGCTCTGCAGGAGGCCTCTAGAGAATCAAAACCACATTTTAAAGTATGCTTTCCCACTTGTTCAGCTGCATGCAATAAATCCTGCATCTCTTTAAAATTAGGAGGATCTGATTCTGGTAGCATTTTTTTGTTTTAACTGAGACAGTAAAAATTGCTGATATTTTAGCATGTGAAACTGGCAATTTAAGGCTCTAATTGCTAAAGTTGCAGACATATATACTTTCTTTCCCCATATGTCTAATGCTCTGGAATCTCTGTCAGAGGGAACTGGATTCTTGGCTGATGAGACCTTAACTTTTTTGGGTCCCTGAGAAAAAGTTTCAGGGTCAGCTACAGGGCTTTTATACAGAAATTTATGTGAGTCAGGGACTCTGTAGTATCTGTCAGGTTTAACAGGGGCTGGAGGTAAGGAATCAGGATTTAAGCTGGATTCAGTATACACATCATCCACAATATCTAATACTGGCGGAATAGCAAGGGGTCTGTGTTGAGGTAATAAAAAGAAGTCTCTGAGCCTTTTCTTGGGTTCTGAGTAATCCTGGCCTTCCCAGTGGAAATGCTCCCTCATGGTATGTAGGGTTTCCCCAAAGGAGTAGTCCTCAGGCGGTGAGGCTGATGGAATTGATTCCTCAGCATCAGAATCCTCATAAGGGGTAAAGAGTATCCTAGGTCTGAGGATGAATCAGAAGAGATGGACACCTGGTCGGATGAGTCATAGTCTGCATCCTGTCTAGGCCTTTTATCAGGAGGGGGATGGGACCCCCTGATCAGAGTGATTAGGTCTTCGGCCATTTTGAGCATTTGTTTCTTAGGCATGGAGGCCTGCCCTGGAGAATGCTGTATTTGTTTCTTTGATTTTAAAGGAGGCTTAGACTTAGCTGAGGGTTTAATGCTTAACTGAGTAGGTCTGAAGACACCCTCTGAAGCTGTGGGTTGCTCAGCTACTCCGGATCCCTCTGAAAGGTTAGTCTCGGAAAGCTGAATAACTTGTGCGTCCGAAGGCCCAGCCATCTCCACGTGGGAGTCAGAGGCGGCCTGTGGTTCTACAGAAGCGGTCGTCAGGGGCTGCGAAGGCGCCTCGCTGAAAACCGGAGAACTGGCGACTGGCCTAGAAGAGGCTTCGTCGTCAGTTTTGGGCCTCTGATGCCTATCCTTGTCTTTGCGCTTTTTGTGTATTCCAGTCGTCGGAAGTTCTGACGGCATGGTATAATTTAATTTTCTACCAAAATAATGTCAGGCAAAATCAAACCGACGTTTAATAGTGCGCTTGTTAAACCTAGCACAAAACAGACAACCAGTGACGTCATGGTCTGGGCCTAGGCATGGGATACAATAGGAATGGATATCCTTATGAGGTATTTGCTTCCCACAAGATATACAGTTATTAACTTTACTGACATCGGTCTGAGGCAAGAAAAAGTTTCCCCAACGGGGTACTTAGCTTTGTAGAAGACTTCGGTTCTAGATTCGGAATGAAAATCTCAGGAGACTGCCGACCAGCACTTGCGAACTGCTTTTGCTTCGGGCACCGCGTGGCAAGAAAGGCTGGAGAAAATGGCGTTGGCTGCATCTTATATACCCCTGTCGCACTGACATCAGGGAGGAGGCGACAGCAACCAACGCCGGACCAAGACTTTGGAACTCGGGCTGACTGGGGAACCGCCTGATGGCAGGATAACCCAAGTGTAATGACTGCAGCAGTGTAACACGATGAACATCTTATACATCAGCTACAATAAACGGCTCTTTTCATATTAGAAACCAAGAAACAATTAAACTTCTCTTTGAAATGAGTCTCCATGACTTGGATTAGTTGGGCTAGCAGCTTTGCTAAAAACAGTGCTGGTAAGTCTCTGTAATTCACAGACTGTTGAAAGAAAAGGATTCATGATGGACCAACTACTAGGTAACTGTTTGGAAGTTCAACGTAATGCTAATTACTCAGTAGACGGAATGGCAACAAAACATTTAATCAAAAATGTAGCTCACTAACAATGTGTCGCAGAATCCTATAAAGGCTGTGTAGCCGTCACTAAATGCTTGTTACAGGCTTCTTTACAGCACAAACGTATTCTGTCATCAGACCCCATGATCAACCTCAAGTAGCAGACTCTACCATCACTGCAGAGATGCAATATGCACAGGAACCTCTCTTACAGTTTTTGTTAAAAATTAAGTCAGGAGTGCATCATGACAAGTTGAATCAAGCAGCAGTGAAGATCAACTGATCCTGATCCAATAACTAGAAAGAAATAAGGGATAGGATCACCTACATAGAATAGCAATATAGTTATGGAACTGCAAAGTTCAGTGAAAGGGCCTTGCATGCTAACCACTAACAGTCTGTCAATCTAGTGCTGCCAACCTATAAAACTTACTGTATGACGTGGCAAGTTATTCCAAAGATTAAATAAACACAGAACTGTGCAACATCTCAGTGATGCAGATGAACACTTGGCATTACGGATAACAGTGTCTTAAGTATGATCCTAACAGTAATGCATCATCTCAAGCCACAGAACCCTGGAAAAAGTGCAGCTATATTACTTACATCTAGCACGAGCCGATTGTTCCAAAACCTGTGCAAGAATACTATTTCTCATTTCAGCCTCCCTAAAACAAAAAAACACTCACATTAAATTCAGATTAAAAGCACTGTTGCTTCTTTTAACAGCTCATTATGACCATAGACCATTTTCCTTCAAAAAATGTAATCATGGAAGACATTTGCAATTAAAAAAAACCACATATCAAGAAAATGTTGACAATAAATAGATTAAGGATTTTAGTCTACCCTCACCTCTTGATCTCAGTATCCTACTTAAGGCACATCAATTAAGAGACAACACTTCAGAGTAAAAATCTGTCTATGTAGAGTTCACAGGTTGTTACAAAAGCAAGTGCCCTAGACCAGTGAGAAGACTAAGTAGTCCAGAGTGATTTGCTCAGAATTAGTCAAACTAACAGTGAAGCCGAACAAATAAAAATTGAAACAAAAAAAGCCAGCAATAAAACCAAATTAAAACACATTAAAAGTAAGCGCTTTTATCTGTGAAACAATGAGACTTTTTCAGACTAAATAATGTAATTCTAAAACCTCAACAAACTAAGTCACATGACAAATAAAGTACAGTTGTGTACACTCACCATAAATGTAGATGTTCGAGTGTATTCACTTTTGCAGTCATTACATTTGGGTTATCCTGCTGGCAAAGTCTTGGGTCCTGCGTCAGTTGCCGTCGTCTCTTCCCTGACGTCAGGTCGTCAGGGGTATATAAGATGCAGCTGAAGCCATTTTATTCAGTTTTTCTTGCCCCAGATGTCAGGTGCCCCCAAAAGGGTAGGCTAAAATTATGTAAATAAAACATACATGCACCAAAATAAGCTTTACCTTCATTTATAAGCAAATACACCACCTAGGCTGTATAGATTAGAGAAGTAAAGATAAGTTCCAGCAAAAATAAGGGGGATGGTGGGTGGGTAACCTGGACTGCAACAGTGAATACTCTCGAACATCTACATTTATGGTAAGTGTACACAACTGTACTATGTTCTTCGTGTTTCACTTTTGCAGTCATTACATTTGGGTTGAGTCCCAAAGCTATGGTTGGGTGGCTGGAGCTAGACAGCATTAGGAGCGGCTATGAGGCCCTGCAGAACTGCAGTGGCAAAGCCTGCCCTGGATTTAGAGTAAAGGGGCAGATTGTAATGTTTTGTAAAGGTACGCACTGAACTCCAAGTAGCAGCCTCTAAGGCGTCTTTGTTTGGTACTCCCCTGAGAAAGGCTGCAGAAGTGGCTGTAGCTCTGGTTGAATGTGGCCTAATGCCCTTAGGCACTGGTTTGCCATGCTGCGAGTAGCAGAAATGAATGCAGTGACCTATCCACTTTGAAATAGTCTGCTTGGAGATGGCCTTTCCTTGTGATGCTGTGGCACATGCCACTAGTAATTGTTCTGTCTAGTGTGGCGTAATGATTGAGGTGCTTACCTTAGAAACACAAGGTGCAGGGTTTGATTCTCACAGAGGGTAATTGGCTAGGCTTAAAATGGTCCATGAGGGCAGTTAGCCTAGTAATAATCTATGAATCTATGAGTTGACTGTGCAGAATCTGATTGTTTTGTTGAGTCAGAAGATGAGGAATTTGAGGTAAAGGCCAGGCTGGGCCTTGAGACAAGCTCTTTAGGATTGGGTACCAGTGCTGGCGTGGCTACTCTGGGGCAATCAGGATCATTTTTGGCCTCTCTTGTCTGACTTTTAGGAGCACTTTGATAAGAAGAGGCATTGGAGGGAAGGCATAAACTGTCAGGGTTTTCCAGCTGAATGATAGAGCATCCACTTTCCATGCTTGAGAGTAAAGTTCTTGTGCAGAATTTCTGTAGTTGGCAATTGTGAGGGGAGGCAAAAAGATCTATGTCTGGGCGTCCCCATTTCCTTGTTATCATGCTGAACACCTGTGGATTTAGTTTCCATTCGTGAGGATCCATGAGATTTCTGCTTAGTTTGTCTGCCAGTGTATTTTTTTATTCCTGGCAGGAATTGTGCCTGCAGATGTACTTGATAGGTCAGTGCTGTGTTCCACAAAGTCATGGCTTGCCTGCATAGGGGGTAGGAATGTGTCCCCCTTGCTTGTTTATGTACCACATAACTGTGGTACTGTCCATCTTTATTAGTAGTGGTCCTGGATGTAGTAGGTCCTTGAAAGCTGCCAGGGCATTCTGTACAGCTAGCATCTCTTTCTGATTGATGTGAAGATGCATTTGTTCCTTGGGCCATGTGCCCTGAATACATTTTCCTGCCATATGTGCCCCCCCGAGGCATAATCCGATGCATCCGTTGTTACTGTCTGCCTGGCTGCGGGTAAGGTGAAAGGCTGTCCCTTGTTGTGGTGACAGGCCTGGGACCACCATCAAAACTCCGGTTGTAGGCACGGAATTAAAGTTATGATCGTCTCCAGGCTGTGGCAATGTGGAGACCAAACACTTTTTAGATACCACTGTAGTTTCCTCATATGCAGTCTTGCATATGGAATTAGTAGAATGCAGGACGCCATGAAGCCCAGGACCTACAGAATTTTTCTTGCAGGGAGCTGGGTCTTTGTTGCCATCATTTGAAAGTAATGAGTCAGTTGCCTTTGTTTGTCTGGCATGAGATAAGCCATCTGGGCAGTTGTATGTAAGCTTGCACCCAGGAGTATTATCTCTTGAGAGGGCACTAGTTTTGATTTCTTTTCGTTTAGTGTACCCTAGGCAAATTAGTAACCTTTTTACAAACGTCAGATGCTTTAGAAGAATGTCCTTGCTCTCTGCTTGAATAAGGCAGTCATCCAAGTAGGGATATATTTGAATTCCTTTTTGTCTGCAAAATGCAATCACTGGTGCCAGGCATTTTGTGAAGACCCTGGGCGCAGTAGAGAAGTCAAAGGGCAGTGCATTGAATTGGTAATGCATTGAGCCTGCTATGAATCTGAGGCATCTTCTGCAAGATTGTCTGATTGGGACATGCAGGTATGCCTCCTTGAGGTCCAAAGTAACTAGCCAAGCCTTCTTCCCCAGCATGGGTAGAAGTTGCTGTAGTGTTAACATTTTGAATTTTGGAACATCCAGGAAAGTATTTAGGATTGACAGGTCCAGTATTGGTCTCCAGGCTTTGTCCTTTCTGGGTACTAAGAAGTCTTGAGTAAAATCCTTGCCCCTGTTCTTGCTGTGGTACTCTTTGAATAGCTCCCATGTCCATGAGAGCAGCAATTTGTTTTTGTGCCTCTGCCCATTGGTTTTGTGGCAGGTCCGGCATACCTTTTGATTTTAGAAGCGTGTGAAAGTGGAACCTGTAACCTTGAGAAACAATATTCAGTAACCATTTGTCCTGGATGATTATATGCCAATTTTTTGAGAAAAGTGCTAGCTTTCCCCCTAGGGGTGCTGCCAAAAGGTAAGTGCTTGGCATGTGTAGAGGGAAGTCATTGTGACTGTTTCCTATAAGGTTGTGATTGGTCTTCTCCTCCTTTGGGGGCTGAAGCACCCCATTGTTTAGGTCTGCAAGAGCCTTGGGGCGGAGATCTGCCTCTTGGGCATCTGTATCTGCCTCTTTGTGGCCTGTCTGACACCGGAAAGGACCAATTTTTTGAAGGCCAGTTTCTGCTAAACCTAGGTGGCTGAACCTGTAAGAAATCCTTTACTGTCTGCAATGATTTTGCTTTATCCTCCATTTTCTTTAACACCTCTTCTGCCTTAACACCAAACAAAGTATCATACTGTAGTGGAGCATCCAATAATTTTACTTTAACATGTTCAGGTAAACTTTGTTCTTTCAACCAAGCATGCCTTCGAATAAAAGAGCCTGTAACTGCGGCTCTACAAGAAGTCTCTAATGAATCAAAACCACACTGTAGAGTATGCTTTCCCACTTGTTCAACTGCATGCAATAAATCCTGCATTTCCTTACTGTCAGGACTTTGAGTTTGAAACCATTTTCTGTTTTAACAAGGACATGAGGTACTGTTGATATTTAAGCATGTGAAACTGGCAATTTAAAGCCCTTACAGCTAAAGTAGCAGAAGTGTAAACTTTTTTTCCCCCCATCTATCCAGAGCTCTGGAATACCTATCCGAGGGGACAGGATTTTTAGCAGTGGAAGCCTTAACCCCTTTAGGACCCTGAGAAATTGTTTCTGGATCTGCAGCAGGGTTTTTGTAAAGAAATTTATGAGAGTCAGGGACCCTGTAGTACCTGTCTGGCTAGACTGGTGCAGGGAGTAGAGAGTCAGGAGACAGACTGGATTCAGAGAAAACATCATCAACAATATCAAGCACAGGGGTAATAGCTAGGGGCCTGTGCTGAGGCAATAAAAGAAAGTCTCTGAGCCTTCTCTTGGATTCTGAATAATCCTGGCTCTCCCAATGGAAATGCTCCCTCATGGTGTGCAGGGTTTCCCCAAAATAATAATCCTCAGGTGGAGAGGCTGAAGGTATAGACTCTTCTGCATCAGAGTCCTCATAGGGAGGGAGAGAGTATCCCTGATCAGAAGAGGAATCAGAGGAAATAGAAACCTGATCAAAGGAATCATAGTCAGTGTCTTGCCTTGGCCTTTTGTCAGGAGGGGGATGGGAAGCACTGATTAAAGTAATTAGGTCTTCGGCCATTTTAAGCATTTGTTTCTTTGGCATGGATGACTGTTCAGGATTATGCTGTACTTGTTTCCTTGTCTTTAATGGTGTTTTTGACTTCGCCTTGGCTGCTGTAGTGGGCTTAATAGTAAGCTGTGAAGGTCTGAAAACACCCTCAGAAGCCGATGCCTGCTCAGCACCTCCAGACCCATCTGAGGCAATAGTTTCCACAGGCCCAATACCTTGAGTTTCCACAGGCCCTGGCGTGGCTGTCAGATACAGCCTGTGACTCTGAGGTAGCAGGTGTCAGGGGCTGCGAAAGCACCTCACTGAGACTGGTCTAGAAGAGGCTTCGTCATCAGTTTTGGACCTCGGATGCCTGTCCTTTTCTTTGTCTTTGCGTTTTTTATAAAATCCGGTCGTCGGTTGTTCTGACGCATTATGTAATTAAACCTTCGGCCAAAATAATGTAAAGCAAAATCAAACCGACGTTTAATAGTGCGTTTGTTGAATCTAGCACAAAACCGACAACTAGTAACGTCGTGGTCAGGGCCTAGGCAAGGAATACAGTAAGAGTGAAAGTCCTTATGAGGTACTTGCTTCCCACAAGAAATACAATTATTAACTTTTACTGACATCTGTGTGGAGCAAGAAAAAGTTTCCCCAATGGGGTACTTAGCTTTATTGAAGACTTCGGTTCTGAAACTCAATTTCGAAAATCTCGGGAGTCGGACGACCGGCACTTGCGAACTGCTTTTGCTTCGGGCACTGCGCGGTAAGAAAGACTGAAGAAAATGGTGTTGGTTGCATCTTTTATACCCCTGGCGCACTGACGTCAGGGAAGAGGCGACAGCAACCAACACCGGACCTAGACTTTAGAACTCGGGCCGACTGCGGGTAGCCTGCCAGCAGGATAACCCAAGTGTAATGACTGCAACAATGAAACACGATGAACATCTTTAGTTTTGTCCCAGTAAAATCTAAGTTGTCTGTGTACGTCCAAAGAATGTAGAATTTTCTCCCCCTTGTTCTGTGGATTTGGATAAAAAGTTAGCAAATGAATTGTTTGGTTAAGGGCTAAACTGGATACCACCTTAGGCATAAATGTAGATTTGTTCTCAGGAAACCCTGTCTGAATAAAAAAATGATAAAGGGTTCCACAGTCATGAGAGCCTGTAGCTCTTGCAGAAGTTATTGCTAGGAGCAGAGCTGTTTTCCAAGATAAGAACTTTATATCCGCAGTTGCAGCTGGCTCAAAAGGGGGTAAGGTGAGTTTTTCCAAGACATAATTGAAGTCCCATGCAGGCATTGGCGTTCTCCTTGGAGGCCTTAAGTTTCTGGCTCCTCTGAGGTACTGCTTTAATAAAGGATGAGAAAAGAGTGATGGCTCTGTATTGTAATGAGCCGAAATGGCAGAGGCATGGATTTTAATTGATGAAAAAGATAGGCCTTTGTCCAGTATCTCAGTTAAGTATTGCAAAATCTGAGGAATATTTGGGACAGCTGTATCAAATCCTTGAGCTTGGTTCCAAGTGCAAAATCTCTTCCATTTCCCAGCATAGGATTTTCTAGTACTAAGCCTTCTTGGCTTCTAAAATGACATCCATCACAGCTTTACTGAGAGGTGTGGTTTGTATGGCTACATTATCTGCCATGCTGCCAGGTTTAGGGTACTGAGTTGGCTGTGCAGGATCGGATTGTTTTGCTGGGATAGTAGATGAGGTAATTTGAGGTTAGGTCCAGGCTGGGTATTGGGACAAGTTCCTTAAGATTGGATACCAGTACTGGCATGGCCAGTCTGGGGCAATCAGAATAATTTTTGTTTTTTCCTGCCTGACCTTTAGGAGTACCTTGGGGAGGAGAGGCAGTGGAGGAAAAGCATATACTGATAGGTTTGTCCAGTTGAAAGATAAGGCGTCCACTTTCCAAGCTTGTCTGTGATAAGTCCTTGTGCAGAATCTTTTCAGTTGATTCTTTTGAGGGGAGGCAAACAGATCTATGTCTGGGCGTCGCCATTTCCTTGTTATCATGCTGAAGACTTGTGGATCCAGGTGCCACTCATGGGGATCCATAAGGTTTTTGCTTAGTTCGTCTGCCAGAGTATTTTCCTTTCCTGGCAGGAATTGTGCCTGCAGATGAACTTGGTAAGTCAATGCTGTGTCCCATAAAGCCATGGCTAGTCTGCACAGGGGATAAGAATGAGTGCCCCCCTGCTTATGTACCACATGACCTTGGTGTTGTCTGTCTTCATCAGTAGTTGTCCCGGATGAAGTAGGTTCTTGAAGACTGTTCAGGGCATTTTGAACAGCTAGCATATCTTTTTGATTGATATGTAGATGCTTTTGGTTTGTGGACCATGTGCCCTGAATGCCTCTTCCTGCCATGTGTGCCCCCCAGGCATAATCTGATGCATCCGTCATTAGGCTCTGTCTGGCTGGGTGTAGAGAGAATGGCTGTCCCTTGTTTTGGTGACAAGCCTTTGCCCACCATCGGAACTCGTGCTGCAGGCAGGGAATTAGAGTAATCATCGATTCCAGACTGTGGCAGTGTTGTGTCCAGACACTTTTTAGGTACCATTCAAATTTCCTCATATGCAGTCTTGCATATGGAATTAGTAAGATGCAGGATGCCATGAAGCCCAAAGCCTGCAGAATTCTTCTTGCAGATAACTTGGCCTTTGTTGCCATTTCCTTGAAATAAGTGGTCAGTTGCCTTTGTTTGCCTGGAGTGAGATAAGCCATCTGGGCAGTTGTATTTAAGCTTGCACCCAGGAATATTATCTCTTGAGAGGGTACTAGTTTTGATTTATTTTTGTTGACTGTGTACCCTAGGCATGTTAAAAGCCTTATCACAAACATCAGATGCTGTAGTAGAATGTCCTTGTTCTCTGCTTGTATGAGGCAGTCGTACAAGTAGGGATATATTTGTATTCCTCTTTGTCTGCAGTAAGCAATTACTGGTGCCAGGCACTTTGTGAAGACCCTGGGTGCAGTAGATAAGCCAAAGGGCAGTGCAGAGAATTGGTAATGCTTTGAGCCCGCCTTGAATCTGAGGTATCTTCTGCATGCTTGATTGATTGGGACATGCAGGTATGACTCTTTTAGGTCTAAAGTCACGAGCCAAGCCTTGCTGCCCAACATGGGCAGAAGCTGTTGTAAGGTCAACATCTTGAATTTCGGTATATCCAGGTAAGTATTTAGAATAGATAGGTCCAGTATTGGTCGCCATGCTTTGTCCTTTCTGGGTACCAAGAACAGTCTTGAGTAAAATCCTTGTCCCTGCTCTTGCTGTGGCACTTGCTGAATAGCCCTCATGTCCATGAGAGCTGTGACTTGTTTTTGAGCCTCTGCCCATTGATTTTTTGACAGGTCTGGCCAACCGTTTTCCCTTGGCAGGGTATGGAAATGAAACTTGTAGCCTTGTGACACTGTCTAGAACCCATTTGTTCTGGGTTATAATGTGCCAATTTTGAGAAAAAAGTGCTAGTTTTCCCCCTAAGGGTGCTGCCAGAAGATAAATGCAGGCATGGGGAAGTCATTGGGATGGTTTCCTGTATGATTGTGCTTTGTCTTCTCCACCTTTGGAGGTAGAAGCACTCCACTGTTTAGGCCTGTAGGATCCTTGCGGCTGTGATCTGCCTCTAGGGCGTCTGGATCTGCCCCTTTGAGGTCTGTCTGAGACTGGAAAGGACCAATTCATTGTAGGCCAGTGTCTGTTAAATCTAGGTGACTGTACCTGTAAAAAATCCTTGACCGTTTGCATAGATTTAGCTTTGTCCTCCATTTTCAACACCTCTTCTGCCTTAACACCAAACAAGGTATCATGTTGTAAAGGAGCATCTAATAATTTTGCTTTAACATGGTCAGGCAGAGTTTATTCCTTTAACTAAGCATGCCTCCTAATGACAGAACCCGTAACAGCGGCCCTGCAGGAGGCCTCCAGAGAATCAAACCCACATTGCAGAGTATGCTTTCCAACTTGTTCAGCTGCATGCAATAAATCCTGCATTTCTTTGTATTCTGCACAATCAGAATTTGTCATAATTTTCTGTTTAAGCAGTGTCATGACATATTGCTGATATTTGAGCATATGAAACTGGCAATTTAAGGCCCTTATAGCCAAAGTAGCAGATGTGTAAATCTTTTTTCCCCATCTATCCAGTGCCCTAGAATCCCTGTCAGAGGGGGGTAGGGTTTTTTGCAGTAGAAGCCTTGACCCCCCTTTGGGACCCTGAGAAATAGTTTCTGGGTCTGCAGTAGGGTTTTTGAAAAGGAATTTATGAGAGTCAGGGACCCTGTAGTATCTGTCTGGCTTAACAGGAGCTGGAGGTAAAGAGTCAGGGGTCAGACAAGAATCCGAGAACGCATCATCTACAATGTCCAACACAGGTGGAATAGCTAGAGGCCTGTGTTGAGGTAGTAAAAGGAAGTCTCTGAGCCTTTTCTTAGATTCTGAAAAATCTTGGCTCTCCCAGTGGAAGTGCTCCCTCGTGGTATGCAAGGTTTCCCCAAAAGAGAAGTCCTCAGGAGAAGCTGAACAAATCGATTCTTCAGCATCAGAATCCTCATAGGGGGAAAGAGAATATTCCTGATCAGAAGAGGAATCAGAAGAAATGGAAACCTGATCTGAAGATGCATAGTCTGTCTCTTGCCTAGGCCTCTTAGGAGGGGGATGGGAACCCCTGATCAAGGTAATTAAGTCTTCGGACATTTTGAGCATCTGTTTTTTAGGCATGGAGGCTTGTCCTTGTGGCTGGTGAACTTGTTTCTTTGCCTTTAAAGGTGTTTTAATCTTTGAAGTCGATTTTATATACAATTGTTTAGGTCTGAATACACCCTCAGAAGCCGTTGCCTGCTCAGCGGCTCCGGACCCAACTGAAGGAATAATCTCCGAGGCTCCAATACCTTGAGTTTCCAGTGGCCTGCCCAACTCCATGTAGGAGTCGGTAGCAGCCTGCGACTCTAAAGTGGCAGGCATCAGGGGCTGCGAAAGCGCCTCACTGAGATGAGTATGCTTAGGAGAAGCTTCGTCGTCAGTTTTGGATCTCGGTTGCCTGTCTTTTTCTTTTTGTTTTTTGTGAACTCCAGTAGTCAGATGGCTATCCGGCGACATTGTATAATTAAATCTTCACCCAAAATAGCTTAATGCAAAATCGTACAGACGCTTAATAGTGCATTGGTTAAATCTAGTACAAAACCGGCAACTAGCAACGTCGTGGTCAGGGCCTAGGCAAGGAATACAGTAAGAATGAAAGTCCTTATGAGGTATTTGCTTCCCACAAGAAATACAATTATTAACTTTTTCTGACATGGGTCTGGAGCAAGAAAAAAAGTTTCCCCAACGAGGTACTTGGCTTTTAATGAAGACTTCGGATCTGAAATTCGAACACGAAAATCTCAGGAGTTGGCCGACCGGCCCTTGCGAACTGCTTCTGCTTTGGGCATCGCGCGGCAAGAAAGACTGGATAAAATGGCGTCGGCTGCATCTTTTATCCCCCTGACGACCTGACGTCAGGGAAGAGGCAACAGCAACCAACGTAGGCCCCAAGACTTTGGAATTCAGGCCGACTGAGGGCAACCTGCCAGCAGGATAACCCAAACATAATGACTGCAACAGTGAAACACAAAGAACATCTAGGTTAGTGCTTTAGCCCTTTCATTTTTAAGTAAGCAACAAAATCTCAGCTGTTGAGTCCCAGTGGATAGCAGGCATTCAGTTTTACCTGCCATGAGTACTCATGCCAACCAAGCTCATTTCAGCATTAAACATTTTGTCAAACCTTTATCATCATCTAAAACAATAAATTTAAAATCAACCACACATTTACCAGTTTTGTAATGTTTGCTGAATGCATTGCTTTCATCCTTCACCTGTACAGCATGGTTTGTGTTCATATATCCTTTTATATAATTCTTTAATGCTGAAGATGAGCTTGGTTGGCGTGAGTACTCGTAGCAGGTAAAACTGAATGCCTGCTGGCCACAAGAACTCTTACTTAAAAAGGAAAGAGCTAAAGCATTAACCAATTTAGTTGTCATGTGACTTAGTTTGGATTTACTGAAGTTTTAGAATTGCGTTATTCAGTTTGAAGAAGTCTCACTGTTTCAGAGACAAAAGCGCTTACTGATAATGTGTTTTTAATAAATTTGGTTTGGTTTTACTGCCGGCTTTTTTGTCATTTGCTCAGAATTACACAGAAGGCAAGAGGAGATGAACAAAATCAAACTCTATAGTACAGGGAGCAGCCCAATAACAGCTTACAGCCTTAATCATCTGTGCTGCCAGAGAGCATAAAATGAATCCAAGCATTTGTTGTAGAAATAAAAGCCAGTCCTCTGGTCTTGCATCCTCAAAGGACAGTGTAGTTTTAGTTCCTCCAAGAGTAACTAATCCCTCAAATAAAAAAGCTATACAATCTCAGCCTCACTACAGGATATGTGCCCACAGAATGGCGTACAGCAACAGTGGTCCCACTCCACAAAGGTAGAGCCTCTACGGACCCTGGAAACTATCGCCCCATAAGCCTGACTAGCTTAGTCTGCAAGGCTATGGAGAGGATCATCATGGAGCTCATAAACAAAGACATTGGGGACCTACACACACTAGATCCTACCCAGTTCGGCTTTGTCAAGGGCAGATCCTGCCTTTTGAACCTGGGTGACTTCTTCGAAACAGTCGCCAAAGCCATAGATGAAGTGAAGGTAATCCACACAGCCTATCTGGACCTTGCAAAGGCATTTGACACAATACCCCACTCGGGCATCATAGATAAGCTATCCAACTTAAATAAAAACCCCTATGTCACAAGATGGGTCGCAAACTGGCTCAAAGGCAGAACCCACAGAGTGAGAGTTGCTGGAGCCATGTCAGACTCGAAACCGGTCACAAGTGGAGTCCCACAGGGTTCTGTCTTGGGACCACTCTTGTTCGGTATATACTTTTCCGAGGTACAGGCAAACGTGGGAGGACTATGGCTCACCAAGTTCGCAGACGACTGCAAACTGGGCGCCATAATCAACTCTCCAGCTGACACAAACATCCTTCAAAAAGGTCTCACAGAGACAGATAACTGGTGCCAGCACCATGGTTTAAAGCTAAATGCCAAAAAATGTATAGTCATACCCTTTGGCAAAAACAATGTGCCCACAAATTAACACATAGGCGGAAACCCATTAAGTACAAAGAAAGTTATTAGGGACCTGGGGACCCAAGTTGATATAAATCTCTCCTTTGAAAACCACATTGCCAAAGTGGTTAGAAATACCTTCTACATAGCCCACCTCATCACGAAGGGTTTCACATCTAGATCAAGAGAGGTAATCGTGCCCCTTTATTCATCCCTCATCAGGCCCATCATAGAATACAATGCCCCTTTTGGAATGTACCTTACCAGACACCTGCAGCAATTAGAAAGACCCCAAAAGTATCTTACCAAGAGGATCAAGGGTCTCAAACAGATGCCATATGCTGCTCTGTTACAAAAACTCCAGCTCTACTCAGTTGCATACCGCCTACTTCGAGGCGATCTATGCCTGACATACAAAGCTATGTCAAATCCAGAATTAATGGACATGCTCCACCTCAGTAAATCTAAATCCCTTAGAGCCACACGCTCGAGGGACGTGAACCTCAGCACAGAAATAAATAGAACTTGCTGGAGGGACAGGTTCATAAACCAGAGGCTCCCTTCGCTATGGAATAGAATTCCAGTTCATGTGAAGCAGAGCACCTCACTGAATCTCTTCAAGAAGAATCTCAATAGGTGGATGGGGGATCGTAGGTTTGTCCCAGGGATTACTCCCGTGTCACTATTAGACAAAGGCACAGTAAACTAAACCTTAAAAAGGGCACAGTATACTCAAATCAAGGGGTGGCGTAAGCCATACAGAATCGGGCTAGGTTTATAATTGCCCCAGGGCAGATAGCCTAGTATGAACCTATGTACTGTCTGTTGACATAAAAACAAGTACATTCTTAACATGGCAACGGATATATGAAAAGGGTATCCCTAAGTTTTATTTAATCCTTTCCAGCAGTGTCCAGCAATATTTTTCAGAAAGTCCCATACTCAAGGAGTGGGGTGCTCATTCTAAATGCTGCCACACATTATAATATCACACAATGACTATTTACACATGCTTGAGCCCAGAGCTCAACATCAGTTACTCCACCAACCACCACTCCCTTTGGGCTAATCAAGGAACAACTTTATTAATTGACTATTATAAATTTTTACTAATTTCATATATTTTATTAATTTTTTCCCTTTGTTCAGGTCAATAGTACATAGTGTATATAAAGGTTTATAATACTTGTTTATTGATGATTGTATCGTAAAACATTATATTATTTTGAAAATAAAAAATTATTTGAAAATGTGTTTAATGCCCTGCTAATATACAAGTATACTTGTCCAGTTTGATGGAAACTCCAACAGAAGAGGCTAGAAAGAAGGGACATGCACCTACAAGGTGGTGGGGTAACAAGATTCCTGACACACCAAGAGGGCTTCTTTCATAGATGAACTAATATGATAAGGTCCTGTTAGCTATGTTCAATATTATGGACCATCCTTGATGAGGTTACATGCTCAAGTTTAATCAGTGGTAGTTAATCACGGTAGACACCTAGTTAATGCCCAAGGAAGAAGTTTAAAAATATTGTGAAGTACAGTCATGCCAAAGATGATGCCTGGATCTAAAATCAGGACAAGAACAACTTGCCTGAAGTGTACAGTGAAGACAAACTTGTCACAGAACAATGCCAGCAATGAAGACATTCTTGAAACAAATACTAGAGGCATCTACTCCCAAACAGTGAATTTAAATTAAAGTTTTGTATTTTAAATAACTCTGCAACTGTGTTGTTTTTTCATCCTTCCTTAACAGATGAGTCTCTAATCCCAATGTCGAATCTGTCCTCAGCCACTTCGTTAGACTTTAGGCTCCATTAGCTCGAGCTCCTCCCCTTACCCACAATCCTCTTCTCCTCAGTTACCTCAGATCGTATTTACCCTCTATTCAGCTAACCAGGATATAATAAAGTATCACCAATCATTACCATTCCTAGAAAGAGAAGTAAAAACTGTACCCCCAAAGATAGAGCAAGAGAAGAAGGTGAAGGAGCACTGGAGCTCATGTAGCAAGACCAACAAGGAAAAAAAACCCTCAGGATATACTAGGACACTACAAAATAGGAAGGGGGTTGGAGGAAGGATGAAAACAGACAGCACAGATGCAAAGTTATGACAAGTACATAACTTTAATAAGTAGCAACAACACCGACAAAGCTGTGGTAAAATTTAAACCGCTTTTCAAAAACTAATTATTAGTTTAAGTCAATATTATGGACCATCCTTGATGAGGTTACATGCTCAAGTTTAATCAGTGGTAGTTAATCACGGTAGACACCTAGTTAATGCCCAAGGAAGAAGTTTAAAAATATTGTGAAGTACAGTCATGCCAAAGATGATGCCTGGATCTAAAATCAGGACAAGAACAACTTGCCTGAAGTGTACAGTGAAGACAAACTTGTCACAGAACAATGCCAGCAATGAAGACATTCTTGAAACAAATACTAGAGGCATCTACTCCCAAACAGTGAATTTAAATTAAAGTTTTGTATTTTAAATAACTCTGCAACTGTGTTGTTTTTTCATCCTTCCTTAACAGATGAGTCTCTAATCCCAATGTCGAATCTGTCCTCAGCCACTTCGTTAGACTTTAGGCTCCATTAGCTCGAGCTCCTCCCCTTACCCACAATCCTCTTCTCCTCAGTTACCTCAGATCGTATTTACCCTCTATTCAGCTAACCAGGATATAATAAAGTATCACCAATCATTACCATTCCTAGAAAGAGAAGTAAAAACTGTACCCCCAAAGATAGAGCAAGAGAAGAAGGTGAAGGAGCACTGGAGCTCATGTAGCAAGACCAACAAGGAAAAAAACCCCTCAGGATATACTAGGACACTACAAAATAGGAAGGGGGTTGGAGGAAGGATGAAAACAGACAGCACAGATGCAAAGTTATGACAAGTACATAACTTTAATACCTGATGTTGTCTTTTTCGTCCATTCCTTAATGTATGGGACACAGTCCCCAGTTAGAATAACCCTAGGTGGTCCTTAAGGAAGGATATTCTGGAGTACAGCTGAGCCAAACTCTGCCACACTTCCAATTTCTAAGGTGTGGTCATTAGACCATGTAGCAGCTGCACAAATGTCATATACAGAAGCTCTGGACCAAAAAGCATGTGATGTGGCTATAGACCTGGTGGAATGTGCCTTAGTTGATTTAGGCAATGATAATCCTTTACTAAAAAACAATGCAAATCAGTGAGCCATCTAGCCAAGACACTTGTGAAACTGTTTCTTTTTCCAAAGTCAAGTTGGGCAAAGCAAACAGCTGTTCTGACTTTCTTAAATCTTTAGTCCTGTGACAGCCCTAACTTCTAAACTTCTCTAGCATGTCGAAGGGCCAGATGCTGGCGTCCTCTCCTGTCCAGTTGGTGAATTTGGGAATATTGAGGCAATGCTACAATTGCCTCATGTACACTGACAACCCTCTCCTCCTCCCACATAACACAAATAATTGCGAGAGATGCAGCTATTTAGCCAAACTGGAGGCTGAGCTCTCTCAACTCAGGACTGGCAAGACCAGACAGGAGGAGAAGGCAACTACACACACCACAAAACCAGTCTCACATAAAGCTATCACAACAATGAATCAAACACATAAACACACAAAGTCATACTCGGAGGCTCTGAGCAAAAATGTACCTAAACAGCAGAGGCCTCCAAAGCAGACATCCAAGCAACTGCCACCTCATGACACACCACAGGCAACACATAAACCACAAAATCGGTGTGCAAAGCAGTCACAGCCCTTAAGGCCAAATACAACACCAAACATACTTGTCATAGGTGACTCCATAGTCAGACACACTGACGTCCCACTCACCAGGCTGAACAAGGAGAGAGTCACAGTAAGCTGCCTATCGGGCGCTAGAATCCACCACATAACCCAAGCACTCAGGTCACTCCACAGCAAGTATAAATATGACACAGTCATTGTCCATGCTGGTGTGAACGACCTGAGACGTACCTCCCTGGACTACATGAAAAGAGACATAGAGGAGCTCTCTGATTATGTAGCCCAGGCAGGTATGACCCTGACCCTGAGCAGTATCCTTCCCTCACCAAGAATGATGCCACAACATAGAGACAAGATGATCAGCTTTAACAATTGGCTTAATTTCTGGTGTCATTCAAAGGGGATCCAGTGTCTGTCTGCCTGGAATGACATGCTTGACAAGCCACGCTGCTTCGCAAGGGACGGCTTGCACCTGTCACCCCTGGGATTCCGGATATTGGCTAAGGCTCTTGCCACCCCCATAGTGCCTTTTTTAGGCAAGGCTCAAATTCTAAACCTACCACCCTAGAAAACAAAAATGGGAAGAAACTAAGGGTAATGCTGCTCAATGCCAGAAGTCTAAATCTCAAAATGCACGCTCTCGAGGCCCTTCTCAGTATGGAGAACATCGATGTCTGTGCTGTGACTGAAACCTGGTTCAAGGCTCCTGAGAGCACACCAGCACTATCAGGTTTTACCTCATATCATACGTTCCGACCCCAAAACCCGGACCACACCACAAAAGGAGGGGGTGTATCCATATTCATCAAGGATACCCACACCTCCAGGTTGGTGGCAACGCACAAAGCATCGGAAACCATCCAGGTGCAATTAACCATAGGCAAAACTGCTCTACAATTTGTAGCATGCTACAGGCCACCCTCTCAAACTCAGGAACCCCACACAGCCTTCCTGAAGACACTGGAGGGTATAAATGCATCTCCAAACACCATTATATTGGGTGACTTCAACTACCCGAATATAGACCGGGAACATTACTCAAGCCCCAACTTTCTAGCCCAAAAGTTCCTGGAGTTCATAAATTCAAATGCCATGGAACAACTAGTCACCGTTCCCACAAGAGGAGAAAATATACTAGATCTCATCATCACAAACATGGGGACAAAATGCTCCACACCGGAAGTATAGCCCTCATTGGTGAGATCAGATCACAAACTTATCTCACTGGAAATCCACATCCCGCCCCCACCCCAAACAAAAAAGACCACAGTGAAGAACTTCTCTAAAGCAAACTTCACACTACTCAAGACTGGTGTGGTATCCTTCAAGGCCCCCGAGCCAGTGGAAACCACAACTCAAGCTGCGGAAGCCCTTACAAATGCCTTCTACGAACACCTCCAGGACTGCATGGATCAGGCAATCCCTAATAAAACCAAGATTCTTTCCACCAAGGGCAAACGTCCAGTCTGGTGGACCCCAGCCATAAACAAACTTTACAATAAGAGGAGAAAGCTGTTACATGATAGAGCAAAATCCATAAAAGAGAAGACACCCTTGATCATTATTAGTAAAAAAATACGAGCACTCATAAAATCATCCAAGGCCAAATTTGAGAGAAAAATTGCAATAGATTCAAAAGACAATCATAAGCTATGTTAGAAACCTGGGTGGAAACTCCCAGATATGCGCAGAATTAGTCCAAAATGATACAAAAATCACTGAACCCACAGACATTGCCAACATACTGGCAGACAGGTTCAGTGCAAACTTCACCCCCCCTCTCCCCCCCCAAAAGGAGAGATAACTATCCCAGCCGAGTGTAGCCTCCCAGACATCTCTAATGCGCAGGTGAAAGCTGCTCTCTCTAAAGCTAAAAACACAGCATCAATGGGACCGGATGGTGTCCCCGGCTGTGTGCTACACGAACTCAACGAGGAACTAAACCCGCATATAAGGCAGCTGTTTAATCTTAGCCTTACCACAGGATACGTGCCCAAGGAGTGGCGTACGGCAACTGTGGTCCCACTCCACAAAGGCGGTACCTCTACGGACCCTGGAAATTACCGCCCCATAAGCTTAACAAGCCTGGTCTGCAAAGCTATGGAGAGGATCATAATGGAACTCATAAACAAAGACATAGGGGACTTGCAGACATTGGACCTGACCCAGTTTGGCTTTGTCAAGGGCAGATCATGCCTTTTGAACTTGGTCGACTTCTTCGAAACAGTCACCAAGGCCACTGATGAGGGAAAGGCAGTCCATACAGCCTACCTTGACCTTGCAAAAGCTTTCGACACAATACTCCACTCTGGTATTATAGAGAAACTTACCAGCTTAAATGTAAACCCATAGGTCACAAGATGGGTTGCAAACTGGCTAAAGGACAGAACCCACAGGGTTAGAGTTGCTGGTGCCATGTCAGACTCCAAGCCGGTCACAAGTGGGGTCCCACAGGGCTCAGTCCTTGGCCCCCTGTTGTTCGGCATGTACTTCTCAGAAGTACAGGCAAGTACAGGCAAACATAGGAGGGACTATGGCTGACAAAGTTTGCAGATGACTGCAAACTGGGCGCCATAGTGGAAAGTACATCGGACACAGATATCCTTCAGAGGGGTCTCACGGAAACTGATAACTGGTGCCAGAGCCATGGCCTGAAGTTAAATGCCAAAAAATGTATAGTCATACCCCTTCGGGAAAAACAAGACCCCAAGCTACCATATAGGTGGCAATCCATTAAGCACAGAAGAGGTTATCAGGGACCTGGGGACCCAGGTTGACAGTGGCCTTTCTTTTGACACTCACATTGCTAAAGTGGTTAGAAAGACCTTCTACATTGCCCACCTGATCATGAAGGGATTCACATCCAGATCAAGTGAGGTCATTGTTCCCCTGTACTCTTCACTTATCAGACTAATGATCGAGTACAATGCCCCATTCGGGATGTATCTCACCCGACACCTGCAGCAATTGGAGAAACCCCAAAAGTTCCTCACCAAAAGGATAAAGAGACTCCAAAATCTGTCATATGCTGCCAGACTGAAGAAACTCCAGCTCTATTCAGTCACATACCGCCTGCTCAGAGGTGATCTGTGCCTGACATACAAGGCTATGTCCAACCCGGAATTAATGGACATGCTCCACCTCAAAAAATCCAAATCTACCAGATCCACTAGAGCAAGCAACTTAAACCTTAGCACGGATATAAATAGGACATGCTGGAGGGATAGATTTGTCACCCAGAGACGCCCTATGCTGTGGAATAAAATCCCAGTCCATGTGAGGCAGAGCACCTTGATGGCTCTGTTCAAGAGAAATCTTGACCGGTGGATGGGAGATCGTAGGTTTACCCCGGGAATCATCTCTGTGTCACTGCTGGACAGAGGCACAACAAACTAATGGGCACAGTATTTTTTAACATAAGGGGTGGTGTAAGCCACAAAACTTTGGGCTAGGCTTATATGTATTATAAATGCCTAAGGGCAGATAGCCTAGTATAAACCTATGAACCTATGAACCTATATAGAATCAAAGTTGTCTAGGAACATCCAACAAATGAAGCATGTATTCTGCCTTGTTGGAAAAGTTTGTAAAGAGGACTGAGACAGTAACTGTCTTTTCTAAAACACCACCTTAGGCGGGAAGGAAGAGTCTGAAGGAATACCCTTAAAACCTTTATGAATTATCACTTGTGACACAGAAACATTTACATTTAAATAAAAGTAATCAAACTGTATTAATATGTTCACGTTTATAAACATTATAATTCACATATATTGCTATATAGATTTACTATAAAAATTAAGAATCGCAGTCCTTTGTGTATTCATTTGGTCAAAAATAAATGTCAGAAAACAGCGGTTGTTGTTGTTGTTGTTGTGTCTTTCAACTTTTCCCGGTTAGGGGTCGCCACAGCGGAACTCCGGTCCGCTAATGACTGGCAGTTGATTTTTACGTGCTGAGTTGCCAGCCCTAACGCACAACCTTCAACGAAGGTATGCCCATTCACGCATGTCTCCACGCAGAAAAACTGCGGCAATTTTGATAATTCGCAATTTGATATTATCCACATTACCCAGGTTACCTCTACTTCCGGTGATGTTTTACATATGTTTTGCAGGGGGCAAGCCCCCCCCCTGCACCCCCCACCCCCCTGCATACTATATATATATACAAACCTACAGATCGCACTACAGGAAAAGGATAAATTTCCTCATCCCCGCTGTAGTGCGATCTCCAATCAGAACCCAGACCTCATATGAGTGAATGCACACCAGCATTGGCTAAGGTGGATTTGAGCATTTTCAGATCGGCGTTACAGAACTTGGGAACCATGCATTCGACCATCTCAGTTTTGCATAACTGCCGTTTAACGTTTTCATAGTAAACAGCTATATATCATATAATCTAAGCAACATTACATACATTATTCAATTCTTGCCTTTTTTTTTTTTAAACTAGTAACATTTTTGTTAAACCATCACAACATAGGCAATCGGACGTTTACATAAATGAAAACAAACCACAGACACAATCTTAGCTGCAAGCATTTTACATCACATACGATACTGACACACTCACAGTTGCAAACACTATACACCACTTATAATCTACCCAATCATTTTCAGTCAAACACTGCATAGCTCAATTAAGTCCTGCCTTCTTTTAAACCTCATTCCTCACCTGTATGTACTGTTCTCACAATTCCCATTTTTCCCATGTATTCTGCTCTCACCCCTTTCTAAAGACCTCAATTCCAGTTTTATCTATGTTACTATATTCACCACTTCTAGTATAGCTGGTTTAGATTCTGATTTCCATTTTCTAGTAATTGCTTTTTTGGCAGCCGCCATAATTTGACAGCCAAGGCCTAACCATGTCTACGCAGTTCTGATTCTACACCATAGCTCGAAAAAAATAATCTCCCTTGTCACACCAATCTGCCCACCCAGCATCTTGACAGTGCATCCCAGAAGGAATCCTTAAAGTCCACTAACTCACCACACTCCAAGAAAATATGCTCCCGATTACCGCTTTCTTCATTTTCACTCCTCCATTTCCTGTCTACCTGAGGAAAACTTCTCTGGAGTCTACTTGGGGTATAAAAATATCTATGTAAACATTTCCAAGGAAAAATCCTAAATCTTCTAGATTTTGCTGCATAATTGACAGACATACATATATCCTCCCATTGTTTATTTGTGAATTGCTTATCCAGTCTCTCTTTCCAATCCTTTCTAACCTCCTCTGATTGATTCTTAATAGTTATCATGCAATATTTTATATGCTCTACTAATTACTCCTTTTTAATGGTAGCTTCTGTTCTAGATTCTACTAAAAACACTACCAGTGCTGGTCTTTTGTTTAAGACCCCGCTATTTCTTTCTTTTTGCCTACACTGTGATATCAATCTATGACAGGGAAGGCAATCTCTAACCTGCAGTCCAAATAAATTCTTGGCGTCTTCCCATTCTGTCATCTTTCCCTTTCTAGTTATTTGCTCCCAAAACCTTGGTTCCTTTGTCAGTTTTCTCCAACAAATTCCAGCCCCTTCTTGCCTATTGTCTACATCCCTAATTGCAGTCATCCCTTTCAGCAGAATCTCCTTTTTCCATTCCCATGTTGGCTTAATCCTTAGGATACTTTCTGCTACTCCTTATGAAAAATCAGGTAAGGTAGAGGAGAATAAAGCACTTGGACATCTGATGGCTGTCTAGCTGATGTAGTGGTGACCAAGAAGAGAGTTTTCCATAGCAAAAACTTTAATTCTGCCTTTTCTGAAGGCTCAAAGGGAGGTTAAGTCTAAGCTTGAATGATAACTGTTAGGTCCAGTGGAAGAATGGGATCTTTAATAGGGGGCTAGAGTAGAAGAGTGTCCTTAAGAATAATCTCACACAATTTCAAGGAAGCTAGAGAGGAATAGTTTTCACCCAGGTGAAAATTTAAGATGGCAGCAAGTTGTACTTTGTCGAATAACTAGCTCCACTACTGAAAGTGTTAGCGAGAAAATCAAGAGCAGCTGGAATAGGTGCTGAAAAAGGATCTAATTATCCCTGAAGGGCCCAAACTGAAAATCTTTTCTATTTGCTCTTGTACATCTTCCTGTCTTCCTGGCAGAAAAATGTTGTGATGTAAATATGTGACAAACTAGGGAAGAAAGCTATCACTGGAAGTGGAGAAACCATGCAGTCTATTTGAAGGACTGGATGTCCACACACGTAGGACAACCTGTGCGGGTGAGAGAGAAGGTCCTTAAAAGGCTCCAGCATCCAGGGAGCATGAACCAGATGAAGCCTCAGGTAGGGGAATGACATTTGGTGAGGCCAGAATACAGCAATGAGGATTACACCTTTGTCGCTAGTCTCTCTCTAACACACATGACAAGCAGACAGGGTATTTCATTTAGAGGCTTTAATACACAGAAACACATCATGGAGAGCAGCATCACAAAATACAAACCCGTTAACAGACAAACCTTACATCGGTTTACTATCAAAATTTCGAACCGTACACCGTCGACTACTATCGTCGAACACAGAACGGTAATATCGATGTCAAAAAAACAATCAAGGAACGGGTTTTAACATGGGTCGAGGTAGGTGTTCAGTATTATTCCGAACTACAAACATTTCCCCTACCTCGACCCATGTTAAAACCCATTCCTAGATTGTTTTTTTGACATCGATATTACCATTTTAGAACTTCAGTGTTCGACGATAGTACAGTCGACGGAGTACGGTTCGAAATTTTGATAGTAAACCGCTTGCATCTCAACTGCTTATTATAAGATGGCAGTCTAGCTTGCATGTGCTCAGTATTTATACACCTTGTGCAAGCCCTTGGATAGCTTCTTAAAGGTACAGACACACACACTGATCTACGACCTTATTCTTCTGCTGCAATGCTTTCTGAAGAAACCCAGGGATGAGGGAAATGGCAGGAAAGGCATATAGGACACCTGGGGGTCAATCACGAATTACAGAGTCTGTCAGTGACTCCTCCTCTGCGGGGATCAGGGCAAAGTACCTGCAACACTTGGAACTGACGAAAGAAGCGAAGAGGTTGCAGCACGTTTGACCCCACTGGAGAAATATCATTTCCACCACTGATTGACAGAGGCCACTTGTGAAGGAGTAAAACGGAACTGCTCAGTTTGTCTGCTAACACACCATTTTTCCCCAGAATATGCACTGCCAACAGAAACAGTCCAAAAGAAATTGCCCATTGTCAAACACTCACTGCCTCTCAAAATAGGGAAAAGGATCCGGTTCCCCCTGTTTGTTGATGAAACATTCTACCAACATGCTGTACATGTGAACAGCAATCATCCCTAGAGGGAAAACATCTTGAAAAGTCTGCAATGCCAGAAGGACAGCTCTCATTTCTGGACACTGACTGATGTGAAGGTTGGCTTCTAACTGGGGCCACATGCCTTGAATTGTCCTTCCCAATTAATACCCCCACCCTAACTGGGAGGCATCCATTTTCACAGTGACCTTGGCCAAAGGTAGAATAAAAGGGCAGCCCAGAGAAACTACTTCTACATGAATCCACTAGGCTATGTGTTGTTGCAAATACAAATGGATGCCATCAGGGGATGGAGTCCTATTGATCACTGCACCGCCAAGTCCACTGTAGAATTCTCACATGAAAATATGCAAAAGATAACACTAGTGAAGCTGATATTGACTCAAGGAGCTGTAACTCTAGTCTGGCTGGAAGGGAATGAAGAGAAAAAATGTGTAATGCTTGTTTTCCTAGGAGTATTTAATCTGGTCTGTGGCAAACTTGTGACCTTGTGTTACTTTATCTATACAGACACCAATAAACGCCAGAGTTTGAGTAGGCGAGAGTTGAGACTTGGTGTAGATTACTGTAACACCTAGTTCTCAGACACAGACAAAGCAAGTAGTCCCTGGTTTGGAACAGTAGAGGATTGGTGGAAGCAGAAAGGAGCCAGCCGTCTATACAAGGAAACACTCAGAATCCATGTAGTCTCACCTGAGTCGTAACCACTGCCATGCACTTTGTGAACACCCTGAGGGCTGTGGTGAGACCAAAGAGCAGGGCTCTGAACTGCTAGTGACCGACTCCCAGCTGGAAACATAGGTACTTCCTGGAGCACCTGGGTATCTTGATATGATAGTAAACATCCTGGAGATCTATAGAACACATCCAATCATTCTTCTGCAACAGGGCCAGGATGGACTAAATCATGACCATAGAGTATTCTGCCAACTAATTTAGATTGCTGAGATCCAAAATTGGTCTTAGGTCCTCTGTCTCTGGCACTAAAAAGAATCTTGAGTAGGTTCCGGATCTTTGTTGGTCTGAGGGGACCATTTTGACTCTCCTCAGCAGCTTTTCTGTCTCTATGGCTGCTGCTTTTCTGTCTCTGTGGCTGCTGCTTTCCAGAATGCGAGTTCCTCTGTTGTGTTTTGGGAATAAAAAGGAAAATGGTATTTAATAACATCTGGATATTATCCTCTCCACACAGGGATCTTTGGTGATGGTTATCCAAGCTTCTGGGTGTAGAGATAATCACCCCCAACTACCTCCAGAGTGCAGCAGTTGGTTGATCCTTTGGGAGGCTGAAAGAGTTTCTCAGAGAAAGTACCTCTGAAGACCTGATGTTGTGGGCCACCTCTGCCACGGGACAGCACCTTCCAATACAGATCCCCCCCATCTGCTGCAGGGGATCTTTCTTCGTAGCAGGCCTGGAAAGAACGTTGCGTTTTCCTGAAAAACATCTTTTTGCCACCTCTCTGGTTCTGGGAGAAGGTCCTTTGAGGAGTAGAAAAATGGAACCCCGTGGCAGAAAATGTCTTCCCATCTTGACTGACCACAGAGAGACTTCTCTTTCACCTTAGGGCTAAACAAGGTAGCACCATCAAAAGGGGCATTGATGAAGGAAGACTTGAAGGGCTCCACAAAAGCACAAAGATGCATTCAGGTGTGCCTTCTAAAGGCTATTCCTGAACCTGCAGCCCGAAAAGCTCCCTCTAAGGCATGAGAAATTAGTCTCATGGAAGAAGTTGATACAGACTGGAGGGTAGCCAGTTGTGAAGACACAGTTTTCATGTCCCCTACAGACATGGACCCCAGAGGTTATTGGAAAACTGTATGATCAATTCCCTCTGAAATTTCATAACATTTGCCAAACAATTCAACAACCTGTGAGAAAAGGTTGCTGAAGCACAGATGCACTTCCCAAAATCTGTCTAAAGCCTGGTACTCCATTAGGGGGAGTTGCATAAGAACACTGTTGACAAGTTCCCTCTTGGTGGCTGCTGCAAACACCATCACATCCACTGTGGGATCCTTGCTTCAGAGAGTTCTATCCTTGGGTGCAAAAAGGTATCCTACTAGATGCGTGGATATGGTTTCCATGACATCCAGATCGTTCAAATACTGTCAGTTAATGAGACCTACCATCTCATCTTCAAGGAAGACTACGCAAGTCATAGCTGAGCCAACTCTGAAAGCCTCAAGAAACACAAACTCCTATTAGGAAGGGGGGGGTCAGAAGACCAACCACTTTTCTGTCTCAAAAGTTTGAATATTTCACAGAAAGAGAAGTCCTCAAGGGGTGACCTGGGGACCCTTCTTCTTCAAAGCCAGTGTCTTTGGTTAACGACTCTTGTGGAGAGTCGAATTGTCTCCTTTGGCATGTATGCTTCCAAGAGGGATCTTCTTTAGGAGGCTCCAGACAGGACTCAGAAGTGCCAGCAGAGTCATGAATTATGGCAGTCTCCAGGCTAAACTAGTCCAGCTCTCCAAATGGGACAGGATGAAAAGACCCAGCATCCACAGCAGACAGCTGAGGATGGGATAAACTAGAGGGGGAGAAGGATGTCTTTTCCACTATGAATGAGAAAGCTTTCTTCACTACTTCAAAGGCTAAAGTCATGGCAAAACTAAGTCTCGACTGGACAAGATCTGCAGATGCCTGTGCAGGATGGAACCCAAGCCCCCCAGGCTCCAGTCTTGACATGGGTAGGAAATGATCTGTCTAGCACCATGCCTCCAAAAGGAAGTGGACAGCTCCGAGGAAATTACAGTTGTGTAAAATCTTACCATAACAGCAGATGCCCTCCTCTTCACTGCTGCAGTATTCTTTACAAAAGAGATCCCCTGCCAAGGGTAGCCCCGAAGTCCAGACAGTATAGCAAAGGCTTAGATTTTATAGACATGGTACATCACATGTCTGCTCCCTGCTTAAGGCGTAGGACAAAGGTGATGTATGGACATACATACCTCAGAAATAAAAAGCCCCAAGAGGAACAAGAATTCCTAAGATCTAGGAGGAACAAGTGCATCTAGAAGGATAAAAAAGAAAAAAAATCCAGGCCAAGAAGACAGAAGGAAAAGAGCAGAGCAGAAGGGGGAGGAGGGAAGCAGCAAATAAATACTCAATAATGAAGAGGACATCTACTGTTATGGTAAAATTTCACACAACTGTACTATATTCTTCCGTATCACTGCAGTATTCTTTACAAGATGAATAGTACACAGTTGAAGGGGACACTTGGAAGGAGGAAGGCGCAGAACAGCCCTCTAGAAACTCATGCAGTATAGCTCTGGCAAAGCCAGCACCTGAAATGAAAATAACATCCAGCATGTAATGCTTAGTGAAGGCATGGACGGAAGTCCAAGTAGCAGCTTCAAGGATGGAGCTGATATCCAAATCTTTGAAAAAAGCAGCAGAGGAAAAAAAAAAAATGTACTCACCATAAAGTACAGTTTTGTACCTACCATAAATGTAGATGTTCGAGTGTTCACCCTGCTGCAGTCATCACACTTGGGTTATCCTGTAATCAGGCGGTCCCGCAGTCAGCCGGAATTCCAAAGTCTTGGTCCAGCGTCGGTTGCTGTCGCTTCTTCCCTGACGTCAGTGCGCCAGGGTTATAAATAATGCATCAGACACCATTTTCTTCAGTTTTTCTTGCCCCAGATGTCAGGTGCCCCCAAAAAGGTGGTCAGTAATTAGTACCAAATTAAGTAATTTCTGCACAAACACAAAATCCCTCCAGCTACAAGCAAATACATCAGGCAGGTAATGTAGAGATTTTAGCCAGTTAGATCAGAGGGGATGGAGGGAGGGTAACCTGGACTGCTGCAGGGTGAACACTCTAACATCTATATTTATGGTAGGTACAAAACTGTACTATGTTCATCGTGTTACCCTGCTGCAGTCATCACACTTGGGTAGAATCCCAAAGCTAAGGATGAGTGAAGGCGTTATAAAGGGTTAGAGGAGGCTAGAAGGCCCTGCAGAACTGCAGTGGCGAAGCCAGCTCTAGTCTTAAAGTGGTAAGGGATAGGTGTTTGGTAAAGGTGTGTACTGAACTCCAAGTTGCAGCTTCCAAAATCTCCTTGGTAGGAACCCCCCTGAGGAAGGCTGTAGATGTAGCTGTTGCCCTGGTAGAGTGGGGCCTAATGGTAACAGGAACTGGTTTTCCATGATGGGTATAGCAAAAACGAATGCAATGTCTTATCCATTTGGAAATGGTTTGTTTTGATATGGCCTTCCCTTGTAAAGCTGTAGCATAGGATACAAAGAGCTGGTCAGATTTTCTGAAAGCCTTAGTTTTATCCAAGTAGTAACAAAGTTGCTTGTGAATGTCCAAGGAATGCAGGAGTCTTTCTCCTTTGTTCTGTGGATTTGGGAAGAAGGTGGGTAAGTGGATGGTTTGATTTAGAGCCACACTGGAAACCACCTTAGGCATAAAGGAAGGATTAGTTCGTAGAGAAACTCTGTCTTGATGGAAAATGAGGAAAGGTTCCGCTGCCATTAGTGCCTGCAGCTCTGAGACTCTTCTAGCTGAAGTTATTGCTAGTAGCAGGGCAGTCTTCCATGATAGAAACTGTTGATCTGCAGAGAAAGCTGGTTCAAAGGGAGGTAGCGTAAGTTTTTCCAGAACAAAATTGAGGTCCCATGTTGGTGTAGGTGCTCTCCTGGGGGGCCTAAAGTTTTTTGCCCCTCTGAGGAACTGCCTTAGAAGTGGATGCGAAAATAAGGGTGGATCCATGTTGTAGTGGACTGAAATAGCTGATGCGTGGATTTTAGTGGATTTTAATGGAAGAAAAAGAAAGTCCTTTGTGCAACATCTCAGTTAGGTACTGTAGAATCTGAGGCATGTGAGGCTGAAGTGTGTTTTGGCCTTTAGCTCGGTTCCAGGCGCAAAACCTTTTCCATTTATCCGAATAGGCCTTCCTGGTGCTGGGCCTCCTAGCTTCCAGAATAACATCCATAACTGCTTGGGAAAGAGGAGCTGGCTGGATGCTTAGGTGATTTGCCATGCAGCCAGATTTAAGGTTTTGAGCTGGCTGTGAAGAATCTGATTGTTTTGCTGTGTGAGCAAATGGGCAATTTGTGGTAAAATTCAAGGTGGGCCCTGGGCCATATTCCTCAATAGTGGGTACCAGTGCTGGCATGGCCAGTCTGGGGCTATGAGTATCAGTCATGGTCTCTCCTTTCTGACTTTCAGAAGCACCTTTGTGAGGACAGGCAATGGAGGGAAGGCATATACTGTCAGGTTTTTCCAACTGAATGAGAGTGTGTCCACTTTCCAAGCTTGATGGTGAAGTGTCCTTGTACAAAATTTTTTTAGTTGATAGTTTTGAGGACTGGCAAACAGGTCTATGTCTGGAAGGCCCCATTTTTGAATTATCATTGCAAATACTTGTGGATCCAGTTTCCACTCGTGGGGGTCCATGATGTTTCTGCTGAGGTCGTCTGCCAATGTGTTCTTTTTTCCTGGCAGGAATTGAGCTTGTAACTGAACTTGGTAGGCCAGAGCTGTGTTCCACAAGGTCATTGCTTGCCTGCATAGAGGGTAGGAGTGTGTACCCCCTTGTTTGTTTATGTATCACATTACTGTGGTGTTGTCTGTCCTTACTGTAAGTTGTCCTGGATGTAATAGATTCTTGAAGGCTGTCAGAGCATTCTGTACAGCTAGCATCTCTTTTTGATTGATGTGCAGATTCCTTTGATCTGCAGTCCATATGCCTTGAACGCACCGTCCTGCAATGTGTGCCCCCCCCCCCCCAGGCGTAGTCTGATGCATCTGTTGTCATAGTTTGCCTGGCTGGGGGCAAGGTGAAAGGCTGATCCTTGCTGAGGTGACATGCCTGTGACCACCATAGAAACTCCTGTTGTAGGCAGGGAATGAGAGATATCATTGTGTCCAAGCTGTGGCTGTGTTGAGACCATATGCTTTTTAGGTACCACTGTAATTTCCTCATATGCAGCTTTGCAAATGGTATTAGTAGTATGCAAGATGCCATGAAGTCCAAGGCCTGCAGAATTTGTCTTGCAGGTAGTTGGGTCTTTGTTGCCATTGTTTTGAAATATAGTGTCAGTTGCAGTTGTTTGTCTGGCGTCAGATAAGCCTTCTGGGCCGTTGTATTCAAGCTGACACCCAGGAATGTCATGGTTTGTGAGGGTACTAGTTTTGATTTCTTTTCGTTTACTGTGTACCCCAGGCAACTTAGAAGATGTTTTACAAAAGCCAGATGTTGTAAGAGTTTGTCCTTGCTTTCTGCTTGGATGAGGCAGTCGTCCAGGTATGGGTATATTTGAATTCCTCTGTCTGCAGTATGCAATAACTGGTGACAGGCATTTTGTGAAGACCCTGGGCGCAGTAGATAAGCCAAAGGGCAGTGCAGAGAATTGGTAATGGGTTGAACCTGCAATAAAACGGAGGTATCTTCTGCAACTTTGTCTGATAGGGACATGCAGGTATGCCTCCTTGAGGTCCAACGTTACTAGCCATACTTTCTTGCCCAACATGGGAAAAAGTTGCTGTAGTGTTAGCATCTTGAATTTGGGTACTTGTAAGAAGGTGTTTAGAATTGAAAGGTCCAGAATTGGTCTCCAGGCATTGTCCTTTCTGGGCACTAGAAAGAGTCTCGAGTAAAATCCTTGGCCTTGCTCTGGAGTAGGTACCAGTTGAATGGCTCTCATGTCCATGAGAGCTGTAATTTGTTTTTGTGCCTCTGCCCATTGATTTTGTGGCAGGTTTGGCATTCATCTTTTCATTGGCAAGGTGTGGAAATGGAATCTGTATCCTCGTGAAATTATGTCTAGGACCCATTTGTCCTTTGTGACAATGTGCCAGTTGTCTGAAAAAAGTGCGAGTTTTCCTCCCAAGGGGGCTGCCAAGAGAGTGTTGCTTGGCCAGATGAGGTGCAAGTCATTGAGTTTGCCTCCTGGTAGTTTGGGACCCGTCTTCTCCTCCCTTCTGTGTTGCAGTGCCCCATTGTCGAGGTTTGTACTGGGCTTGTGGTTGCCCTCTGCCTCTTGGACGTCTGTATTTCTCCCTCTGTGGTCTGTCAGTAGCTGGAAAGGACCAATTTTTTGTTGGCCAATTTCTGCTGAAGAGAGGGGGCTGTACCTGTAGAAAATCTTTGACTGTCTGCATAGATTTTGCCTTATCCTCCATTTTCTTCAAGACTTCTTCTGCTTTAACTCCAAAAAGAACATCCTGCTGTAAGGGAGCATCTAGAAGCTTTGCTTTAACATGATCAGGCAGAGTTTGTTCCTTTAACCAAGCATGCCTACGTATAACAGACCCAGTGACAGTTGCTCTGCAGGAAGCCTCCAAAGAATCAAAACCACATTGTAAAGTATGTTTGCCCACCTGTTCAGTTGCATGTAACAGATCCTGCATTTCTTTCAATTCAGACTGTTGAGGGAGTGTGCTCATTTTTTGTTTCAACTGAGACATTAGAAATTGCTGATATTTTAGCATGTGAAATTGGCAAGATGCTCATATATACATTATTTATGGTTTCATACCTTTGTATAAGTCTACCCCGTGCATGGTGTTTTACACTCACATTTATATTCATATCCACACTCATTTAGCTTTGTAAACCTTCAGCTCCACTTAGGTCTCCTTTCATATACACATCCATTTTCATTGATATATTGTCTTACTCTGTGTCTTTTTGAGTATTGCATACGCTCCTTTTTGACATCAGTTCTGTTTATATTCTGCTTAGGTGGACATAATGCATTTTGTATTTTTTTATTAAGTTCATTGCGTACATATATATATATATATATATATATATACATATTTTTTATCCAAACATTGTTGTATGTCTCTCCTATTAAATAAATGAATAATATATAGTGAGATGAATTTAATATAAAGAAAAACAATAATCAAGTACTTACTATATGGTTTGAAGTTTTAAGTTTTGTGTAAATAAGTTTACATACTGTTTTTTAGGTTTATTTTTATTTTTTACTTTGTTTACTTGTTTATTTATTTAGTATTTAGTACATGCTTATAAATTGTGATGCATTCTTTATACCAAGCCTTTTAATTGCTCTTAATAGATTAATTGCTCACCAGGTTTATTGCCTAAAACAATTATTATATTATGTGACATAGTATAAGAGCACCTTGTTCTGTTACTGTTTTATGGTCTGAGGAAGCGTACTGAAAGGTACGTGAAAGCGCTTACCTAATAAATTTCTACTTTATTTTGGTCGTGCTGAGTCCGAAGTTTTTTCATTTTGTTATATTTTTGGTTTCATTTAACAAAGGACTCTATTGTTGTGGAGGTCTATTGTTTTGTTTTATTATATCTTAGTTTTAGTACCACCACAACGCACGACATGACAAATTCTAATGTGGAGTTGGACTATGTTCCAGAGCCGAGGATACCATCCAGAAAAGAACAATGGACAACAATGCTGAATGTTGAGTTTAATCCTTTATTGGATCTGGACCTTAGAGCACCGAACGGTAACCAAACGGACATTAACACTGATAGTCTAGAAATGTTTAACTCTAAATTCAGGACTCTAGAAAACGATCTTTATAAGTTTCAACGCTTGAATTGGCAAAGAAAACATATGGAAGCTTGCATACGCTTTAAGCTTGTTCCCCGAGGTATGCGCATACTTTGTATGCCTACCTACGGTGATACTCACCCCATCTTACTCAAAAGATGGCAGGAACTTAATTTAGAAACAAGTATGAAATACATCCAGCTACTTATTGACTACTTTGCCCCAATGGAAAAAGAACTATTGTCCAAAATTAACTGTGTACAGCATGAGTTGAATGAAACTTTTTCTGATGATCATTTTCAACGCAGAATGGACAATTTACACAATCAGGTTAGCTCTTATGCTTCCCGTTTACAGCAAATCAAGCACAAGAAGCTTCAACGAGACTATCAGGATTTCCTTTCTGGGAATGTCTTCGTTTGGCCAAGAAGGGAACCTCCCCCCACTGCTCCTCGCCTGTATTTCCCCAATCAGGCGCCACATGATGACACACTGACAGCGCCGGTTAGAGCAGACTCTGCCGTTCCTCCATCCGCACGAGTTGTTCATGCGGACACCTCAGAAGACAACTTCACTACACCACCAGAGATTCCACCCATTGCTACGTCCGCAGCACTCACTTCCACGCCCCTTCCCAACCAAGAAGCGAACCGTCTTAGGACGGGCCACAGGGACTTAGGAGCTGTACCTAAAAACAACACCAACACAGCTCCTTTTTTGCCGTATCCGATAAAGAAACCCATCCCAACGAGAGAACAACGGAACAGCTGGGACCACAGGAAACGAAAGTTATCGGAGGAAAACGAAGCCTTTCAGAGAAGGCGACAGAAATTATAGAGACCCAGCTTTTCTTCAATATGTCAAGGTACGTGTTATCACCATTTGATGAAGAGCTTCTCAACAGGGGGCTGATGTTTGTGCCATCGCAGGGCAGTATTCTTCATGATTTATTGCTGGACCTCAGAATGTTTGGACGCTCCATAGCGTTAAAAATTTTCTTTAAATCGAGACCTGCCGATAAAGATAGTAACATAGGGAATGAAGTTGACTTGTTTAAAAGAAAAAGCTCTTTTTCTCCCATTTTACCTGGGCATGTTGAATTGTTTATAAAACTTTGTGAAAAAGACTTTTATGAATACTGTTTTAACACAAAGAAGAAATGTATGTATTTCAATATGTCCAAAGAATTACAAAATTCTCTTTTTACTTTGACCCACAACCCCACCTTAACTTTCAGGCCCGTTGATAAGGGAGGAGGGGTGGCTATTTTTGACAGCATGATTTACCAGTCCCTTATGCTTGATTTACTAAAAGATGAATTCACCTATTTGTTAATAGATGAAGTGAAAATGGCAAGCATCATAGCTGGGATAAAAAATGAGTTGTATGATTTCCTTATGAGTGGCCAGATATCATATGATTTATATGAATATTTCTTGATAGATAATCCACAGGTGCCCATCATCAAAGGATTACCCAAAATGCATAAAGGGGTCTTACCTCCTCCGTTAAGACCCATTGTTGCTAGCGAAAAATGGGCGACAGAGTATATTTCTGTATACTTAGAAAAAACTATGAGGCCACTAATAAATGAAATACCCAGCATATTAAGAGACACCTACCAGCTACTAGCATCCTTTAACTCCATAGATAAAGCATTAGTTAAGGGAGAACATCTTTTAGTTACTATGGACGTAAATAGTCTATTTACGTCCATACCTAATGAGGAAGGGGTACAAGCTGTAAGAGAACTGTTATCAGTTTTTCCACAATTCAAAAGGAATGACGTTATCTTAATTTGTCAACTCTTAGATCTTGTCTTGAACAACAACGTGTTTGTTTATGAGGGGTGCCTATATTTACAGACCTCTGGGGTAGCCATGGGCACCCCTTGTGCAAACACGTATGCAAACTTAGCAATGTATAAATGGGAGAGGGACCAAGTCTTTACTCATTCTCTTTTCAAGAAAGTAGTAGCCTACTATCGTTTTGTTGACGATATCTTATTGATATGGGAAGGCTCTGTAGAGGAATTTTTTACCTTTAAGAATTATCTAGAAACCACCACCACCTTCCTTAAATTTACAGCAGAGGTTTCTTTTGATTCAGTAAATTTCCTGGATGTGTCTCTGAATATAAGGGGTGGTAGACTGAGCTCCACATTGTTTAGAAAAAGCTGTTGGAGGAATACCATACTATGCTACGATAGCATGCACCCACGCTATGTATACAAAGGTATAGTTAAAAGCCAATTTATTAGACTTTCGAAAATCTGCAAAGATCCAACAGACTTGTTTTTAGAGGCAGATAAAATGGAACGTCTATTTTTAGATAGACAATATGATGTTAATTTAGTAAGAAAAATCGGCGCAAGTACTAAAAAGATGTTGAGTTACCAGTACACACTACACATGCTTGCTTTCATAGTAAAGGCATCAACAATCCTTTTCTTCCTTCGAATAAGTTGAGTTTTGTAACAACTTACACTAATGATAGCAGTAACATCAGAGAGATTATAAATAATAATTGGAAGGTGTTAACGACAGATGCCTTTACACAACAACTCGTAGAAAATGTTCGACATTTTACGTACAGGAATAATAAAAACCTGAAAAGATTGCTCTGTGACAGGCCAACCCTTACAGCATTGAAATCAAAAGTAACACTAGGTACTTTTCCCTGCCAACATTGCAATTATTGTAAATTTATCACCAAAGAACAAATCTACACTCATCCAGAAATTAAATACATCTTTAAACCTAGGTTTTTAGCCACCTGTGATAGCACAGGATTAATTTATTTAGCGACGTGTATACATTGCCCCGCATTTTATATAGGCCTCACGAAACGCAAGTTAAAAAATAGGATCTATAACCATATCTATGATATAAAGAAGTCAAATGATTTAAATGCTTTGGCTAAACATGTGCAATGTTTTCCAAGTCATTCATTTGTGTTTAGGGTGCTAGAAATTGTAGAATCCAATGTTAGAGGTGGAGACTACCAGAATCTGTTAGAACTCAAAGAATTAAAATGGATTTTGAGGTTAAAAGGGCATTACCCCCCAGGTTTAAACCTATACGTGTCCATTAAACCTTACCTTAGTGCACGCAGATGAGCATTAGAAGATGCTCATATATACATTATTTATGGTTTCATACCTTTGTATAAGTCTACCCCGTGCATGGTGTTTTACACTCACATTTACATTCATATCCACACTCATTTAGCTTTGTAAACCTTCAGCTCCACTTAGGTCTCCTTTCATATACACATCCATTTTCATTGATATATTGTCTTACTCTGTGTCTTTTTGCGTATTGCATACGCTCCTTTTTGACATCAGTTCTGTTTATATTCTGCTTAGGTGGACATAATGCATTTTGTATTTTTTTATTAAGTTCATTGCGTACATATATATATATACATATTTTTTATCCAAACATTGTTGTATGTCTCTCCTATTAAATAAATGAATAATATATAGTGAGATGAATTTAATATAAAGAAAAACAATAATCAAGTACTTACTATATGGTTTGAAGTTTTAAGTTTTGTGTAAATAAGTTTACATACTGTTTTTTAGGTTTATTTTTATTTTTTACTTTGTTTACTTGTTTATTTATTTAGTATTTAGTACATGCTTATAAATTGTGATGCATTCTTTATACCAAGCCTTTTAATTGCTCTTAATAGATTAATTGCTCACCAGGTTTATTGCCTAAAACAATTATTATATTATGTGACATAGTATAAGAGCACCTTGTTCTGTTACTGTTTTATGGTCTGAGGAAGCGTACTGAAAGGTACGTGAAAGCGCTTACCTAATAAATTTCTACTTTATTTTGGTCGTGCTGAGTCCGAAGTTTTTTCATTTTGTTATATTACTGTGGTGTTGTCCGTCCTTACTGTAAGTTGTCCTGGATGTAATAGATTCTTGAAGGCTGTCAGAGCATTCTGTACAGCTAGCATCTCTTTTTGATTGATGTGCAGATTCCTTTGATCTGCAGTCCATATGCCTTGAACGCACCGTCCTGCAATGTGTGCCCCCCCCCCCCCAGGCGTAGTCTGATGCATCTGTTGTCATAGTTTGCCTGGCTGGGGGCAAGGTGAAAGGCTGATCCTTGCTGAGGTGACATGCCTGTGACCACCATAGAAACTCCTGTTGTAGGCAGGGAATGAGAGATATCATTGTGTCCAAGCTGTGGCTGTGTTGAGACCATATGCTTTTTAGGTACCACTGTAATTTCCTCATATGCAGCTTTGCAAATGGTATTAGTAGTATGCAAGATGCCATGAAGTCCAAGGCCTGCAGAATTTGTCTTGCAGGTAGTTGGGTCTTTGTTGCCATTGTTTTGAAATATAGTGTCAGTTGCAGTTGTTTGTCTGGCGTCAGATAAGCCTTCTGGGCCGTTGTATTCAAGCGGACACCCAGGAATGTCATGGTTTGTGAGGGTACTAGTTTTGATTTCTTTTCGTTTACTGTGTACCCCAAGCAACTTAGAAGATGTTTTACAAAAGCCAGATGTTGTAAGAGTTTGTCCTTGCTTTCTGCTTGGATGAGGCAGTCGTCCAGGTATGGGTATATTTGAATTCCTCTGTCTGCAGTATGCAATTACTGGTGCCAGGCATTTTGTGAAGACCCTGGGCGCAGTAGATAAGCCAAAGGGCAGTGCAGAGAATTGGTAATGGGTTGAACCTGCAATAAAACGGAGGTATCTTCTGCAACTTTGTCTGATAGGGACATGCAGGTATGCCTCCTTGAGGTCCAACGTTACTAGCCATACTTTCTTGCCCAACATGGGAAAAAGTTGCTGTAGTGTTAGCATCTTGAATTTGGGTACTTGTATGAAGGTGTTTAGAATTGAAAGGTCCAGAATTGGTCTCCAGGCATTGTCCTTTCTGGGCACTAGAAAGAGTCTCGAGTAAAATCCTTGGCCTTGCTCTGGAGTAGGTACCAGTTGAATGGCTCTCATGTCCATGAGAGCTGTAATTTGTTTTTGTGCCTCTGCCCATTGATTTTGTGGCAGGTTTGGCATTCATCTTTTCATTGGCAAGGTGTGGAAATGGAATCTGTATCCTCGTGAAATTATGTCTAGGACCCATTTGTCCTTTGTGACAATGTGCCAGTTGTCTGAAAAAAGTGCGAGTTTTCCTCCCAAGGGGGCTGCCAAGAGAGTGTTGCTTGGCCAGATGAGGTGCAAGTCATTGAGTTTGCCTCCTGGTAGTTTGGGACCCGTCTTCTCCTCCCTTCTGTGTTGCAGTGCCCCATTGTCGAGGTTTGTACTGGGCTTGTGGTTGCCCTCTGCCTCTTGGACGTCTGTATTTCCCCCTCTGTGGTCTGTCAGTAGCTGGAAAGGACCAATTTTTTGTTGGCCAATTTCTGCTGAAGCGAGGGGGCTGTACCTGTAGAAAATCTTTGACTGTCTGCATAGATTTTGCCTTATCCTCCATTTTCTTCAAGACTTCTTCTGCTTTAACTCCAAAAAGAACATCCTGCTGTAAGGGAGCATCTAGAAGCTTTGCTTTAACATGATCAGGCAGAGTTTGTTCCTTTAACCAAGCATGCCTACGTATAACAGACCCAGTGACAGTTGCTCTGCAGGAAGCCTCCAAAGAATCAAAACCACATTGTAAAGTACGTTTGCCCACCTGTTCAGTTGCATGTAACAGATCCTGCATTTCTTTCAATTCAGACTGTTGAGGGAGTGTGCTCATTTTTTGTTTCAACTGAGACATTAGAAATTGCTGATATTTTAGCATGTGAAATTGGCAATTTAGTGCCCTCATAGCTAGAGTGGCTGAGGTGTAAACCTTTTTCCCCCACCTGTCTAGAAACTCTCTAAGCCTTTTCTTTGAGTCAGAGTAGTCCTGACCTTCCCAGTGAAAATGTTCCCTCATAGTGTGTAAAGTTTCCCCAAAGGAGTAGTCTTCAGGAGGAGAAGCTGAGGGAATAGAATCCTCAGCATCAGAATCTTCATAAGGGGAGGAGAAGTAATCTTGGTACTCAGAGGAGCCTGAGGAAATAAGACACTTGTTCAGAGGAGGCATAATCTTCCTCTTGTCTAGGCCTTTTGTCGGGTGAGGGCTGGGAACCCCTGATTAAAGAGATCAAACCTTCAGCCATTTTGAGCATCTGCTTCTTAGGCATGGGGCCTTGAACTGGAGACTGAAGTGCAGTCTTTTTAGGTTTAATAGGGGTCTTAGTCTTAGGATACATTTTATGGTGAGCGTCTTCGGTCTGAAGATGCCTTCAGAAACCGAAGGTGTTTCTGTAGCACCGACATCTTTATCAGCATTGTCGTTGGTAGGGGCTAAACAAAATGGCTGCGTCGGCCTAGTACTCTCCGCCAAAAGCTCCTAAGCGGTCTCGGGTTCAAGAGCTGCGGTAGTCAGGGGCTGCGTCGGAGCCACACTGAAGACCGGTGAACCGGAGACCGGACCAGCCGAGGCCTCAGAGTCTGGCCTGGGTCTAGGCTGCCTGTCCTTGTCCTTGCATTTTTTGTGCACGCCAGTAGTCGGTTGCTCCGACGGCATAGTGTAGTTAAATTTTCTATCGAAGTAGTGTCGTGCGAAATAAAAGCATCTTTTTATAGTACACTTATTAAACCTAGCACAAAAACTACAACCAGTGACGTTGTGGTCTGGGCCTAGGCAAGGTATGCAGTAAGAATGAAAATCCTTATGAGGTATTTGCTTCCCACAAGAAATACAATTGTTAACTTTTTCTGACATCGGTCTGAGGCAAGAAAAGTTTCCCCAATGGGGTACTTAGCTTTATTGAAGACTTCGGATCTGAAATTCGACTTCGAAAATCTCAGGAGTCGGCCGACCGGCACTTGCAAATTGCTTCTGCTTCGGGCACCGCGTGGCAAGAAAGACTGAAGAAAATGGCGTTGGATGCATTATTTATACCCCTGGCGCACTGACATCAGGGAAGAGGCGACAGCAACCGACGCCGGACCAAGACTTTGGAATTCCGGCTGACTGCGGGACCGCCTGACGACAGGATAACCCAAGTGTGAGGACTGCAGCAGGGTAACACGATGAACATCTTTCCAGGTTTGTAGTCCATCAAGCCCTTCATTCTTACATATGGGTTCGGAGCCCAAAGCTCAAAGTCTCTTAGTTGGCTCGTGGCACTGTAGGTATCCCATAGTGCACTAGTAAAAAAATCCCCAGATCTTGTTTGCTGCTAACTATAAAAGAGTGACAGAAAAGTAATCCAGAAGGAACAACAATGAAAGGTCTCCACCCTACCAAAGGCAATACGATAGATCCTGCAGGACAGGGGTAGGTTGGTGGGTTCGTAAGAATGAAGGGCGAGATGGACTACAAACATGGAACATTATGGCGAGTACATAACTTCTTTATGTTCTGTAGTCCTATCTCGCCTTCATTCTTACATATGGGACAACGTCCCTAGCACCCTTTTCTTGGGTGGCTCACGGGAATATACTCCTGAGCACCGTGGAACCAAAGAAGGCTCTGCCCCTGGAGGTCAAATCCAATTTGTAATGAGTAATAAAGGTACGAGGGGTAGCCCAAGTTGCTGCTGCACAAATACTGTCAAATCGGAACTGTGGCTTGAAAAGCAGCAGATGTGGACAGGGAGCTTATGGAATGAGTCAATCTTAAACAGAAGGTTCTTTCCATTGGAGGAGTAGATAAAGGATATACAGTTGGAAATCTAATTAGAGTCACTTTAGAGACTGGCAGACCTCTTCTAGATTCAGAAAGGACACGAACAATTGGTCTGATTTTCTAAGTTCCTGTGTTCTATGTAGCTAGTACCAGAACTGTCTATGAACATAACAGCCGATGAAATTTATAATCTGCACTGTTAGAATGATTATGAAAAAATACAGGCAGTTCGATAGTTTGGTTCAAATTAGCTTGAGAGCAAACCTTAGGGATGAAGGAAGGATTTGTACAAAGGGAAACCCTGTCTTTATGAAAAATCAAATAAAAAGGTTTGATAAGACAGTGCTTGCAACTCTGAAACCCGTCTAGCGGATGTGATAGCTACTAGAAAAATGGTTTTCCAAGACAAATTTCAATTTACACAAATGTGTGGGTTCAAAAGGCGGGGAACTGAGTTTGGACAAAGCGAAATTTAGATCCCAAGGAGGTATAGGTTTCTGAAAAGGAGGTCTCAGCAAGGTAGCGCCTTTAAGGAAGGATTTACATAATCTGTGAGCCATCAAATTAGGCTCATGTTGTCCCAAATGAAAACTTGAAATCACTGCCAGTTGAACTCTAATTATAGTAGCAGCTGATCCCGGATGGAAAAGTTCAGTTAGAAATTCTAACACCAAAGGGATGGATGCTGTGTAAGGATCTACATTTTTCTCTTTTGCCCAGATAGAAAACCTTCTCCATTTGCTAGCATATAACTTCCTAGTGGAAGGTTTGTGAGAAGACATAAGAATATGGGTCACTACAGGGGAAAAATCATGAAGCCTGACTTGGGATGGAAATGGAGCAGCCATGCTGTTAAGTTGAGGGTGTCACGGCAGGGGTGAAGGGAGCCTGACGTGTGTCAAGCTGTCTGGAACTGGGTGCAGAGTCCATAGATCGTCTAGGAGATGAGGCCCGAGAAAGAGGAACCAAATCTGATGAGGCCAGTAAGGAGTGATCAGAATCATTTTGCTTCCCGAAGAACTTTGCTTTCTGGATCACTTTCGATATTAGCGGAAAAGGGAGAAATGCATAAAAAAGTCCCAGAGGCCAATCGTAAAAAATGCGTCTCTCGGCGACTTCCCCCGGAGGGGGGATAAAGGAGAAGTAGCTGCTGCATTTGGCATTGATCGGGTTGGCAAAAAGATCACAGTAAGGCTGTCCCAATTTGCAGAAAAATCTGTTCCGCTACTTTCTGGTTCAGAGACTACTCATGAGGCATCAAGATTGCCCTGCTGAGCTTGTCTGCTATCACATTGGTTGTCCCCGGGATGTGCGTTGCTACTAGAAAGCGCTGGGAAGATATCGCCCACTACCAAACACGAAGAGCCTCTCGACAAAGGGGGTAAGATCTGGTTCCTCCTTGCTTGTTTAGATACCATACCACTAACATTGTCCAACTGGATTGCTATTGTCCCTAAAGGAAGAAAGTTGTGAAGTGCTTGCAACGCTAGAAGCACTGCTCATCTCTAGGGCATTGATATGCAAATGAGCCTCATGATCTTGCCATGTGCCTTAGACAGTCCTGCTCGATAATGCCCCCCCACACCCTATCTGGGAGGGACAGTCCTGCCTAGATAATGCCCCCCCCCAATCTGGGAGGCATCCGTGGTCACAGTAGCAACGGGTTGGCAAGGGAGGAAGGGTGTTCCTGTCATCAGCTGATCGGGCTGAATCCACCAATGAACGTCCTTTTAGCAAGACTCCATTATAAGGATATGATGAGATAGAGGCAGTTGCTGAAGAGACCACTGGGAGAAAAACAGCCACTGAAGAATTTGCATATGCAATCTGGCTAGTGGAACTAGATTTATGGTAGAAGCCATGGTCTCGAAGAGTTTCAGCACGGTCTTGGTCTTGACTTTTTGTAGGGGAAGTAAGGTGTATATCTGTTGCCTGAGGTTTTGAATTCTTTCTGCAGGGAGACGAGCCATCATGGTGACTGTGCATTTCTGTGCATATAAAAGTCACAAATTGAGAGGGCGACAAGGCAGACTTTTCCCAATTTATCATAATTCCTAGCTGCGTACAGAGCTGGATGGTCGAATCTCTGGCTTGTAGGAGTAGGTGCCTGGTGGTGGCGGTCAGGAGCCAGTCGTCCAGGAACAGAAACACTTGGAATCCAACACGTCTCAAGCGAGCTGTCACTACTGCCATGCATTTGGTGAACACCCTGGGGGCTGTGGTGAGACCAAAGGGCAGAGCACAAAATTGGTAATGACTGGTTACCAGCCAGAAGCATAGATGACTCCTCGATGCTCTGTCCATTTTTATGTGGTAGTATGCATCTTGGAGGTCTATGGAGCACATCCAGTTGTCTTTCCCTAATAGAGGGAGTACAGACTGCAGTGTTACCATTCAGAACTTGGCCTTCTTTATGGACTCATTTAGTTTGTTGAGATCCAAAATGGGCATCCAGTCCCCTGCTCTTTTTGGCATTAAAAAGAATCTGGAGTAAGTTCCGAATCCTACCTGGTCTGCGAGGATGGTTTGGACGACTCTCTTTGAAAGCAACTTTTGAACTTCTACAGTTGCTCGATCCCTGTGATTGGGTGGAACATCTGGGATCTTCTTAGGGGTGTGGGGTGGAAGAAAGAAGGGTATGGAGTATCCTCTGGTGATATTTCTTTGTACCCACTTGTCTTGGGTGATGTTGAGCAAGGCTACTGGATACAAAGATAAGTGACCCCCGACTGCCTCCAAAGAAGCGCAGCCGGGCCCGCACATCAGGAGCGCTGACATGGACGGCCACAAAAGGAATTCCGGCCACCCTGGTTTTGCAGACTCTCCCCCCCTGCCTCTAGGGCAATGACTACCATTAGCTCCTCCTCCCCTGCCTCTGAAGGAGGAATCACCCTGTGTTGTCTGGGAAAAATCTCTGGGACTTCTTGAACCACATTTTTCCACCTCTCTGACCCTTGAAATATGGTCTAGAAGGGATAGTAAAATGTACCCCCATGGCAGAGAGAATTTTCCCTTCCTGTTCGCATCTGGTGAGTGTATCTTTTACCTTTGGTCCAAACAAAGAGGAACCATCAAAGGAGGAGTTTATAAAACTAGATTTGAAGGGCTCCACAAAATTACATAAGCACATCCAGGAGTGTCTCCTAAGGGAATCTCCTGAACCCGATGCCCTACTCGTTCCATCTGCTGCGTAGGAGATCAGCCTCATGGAGGAGTTAACAATGGAGTTTAAGGTGGACAACTGAGCAGTAACTTTCTTAGAGACTCCTTTAGTTGATGGACCTTGGAGAGTATCTCCTAGCTCCTTTAGGAGATCTCTCTGAAGCATAGTAAAATGTGTGAGATAGTTCAGCAATCTGAGAGCAAAAGCCGCTGAAGAGAAGATACATTTCCCATATCTATCCATCATTCAAGACTCCTTGTTCGGTGGATGGAGAGAAGTAGAAGTCTCCGCTAGTTCCTTCTTAGTGGCTGCCGCCACCACCATGACATCTACAGGCACACCTTCCATCAAGAATTCTCTCTCTCTTCTGGGGCAGAGAGAAATTTGTTGGGTCTTCTGGGGACTGGTTCCACAGCATCAGGAGTTTCCCCACACCTTTCGACTAACTAGGTCCAGGAGTTCATCAAAAGGTGGAGATACAAAAGACGCTGAAGTTTGAGACCCAAAAGCCTTCAGGTACACTGACTCCTCATCAGAAGGGGTGACAGTGGGCCAGCCGAGCCTCTGCTTCAGGATCTCTAAGATATCTACAAAGGAGATACCATCAGAGGACGACCTGGGGGACCCTTCTGACTCCTCGAGGTCAGTGTCTGAGGTGATGGACTCATCCAGGGAGTCTACATGCTTCCTCTTGCATGTCCTCCTCCGAGAATGCTCCTCAGAAGGGTGTTCTGGGGAGGTCTCGGAAGACTGGGAGCCACCCAAAGGGGGCTCCTAAGGCTGCGGGTCTCTGCTGTCAAGAGAGAGAGACAGAGAGAGAGAGAGAGAGATGGTGCTGAGACAGAGGTCAATGCTTGAGGGGGAAGAGTATCGGTACCCTTGGGCAGAGCTGACGGCAGAGACAGCATGATCCTCCTCATCATCTCGAATGACTATCTCTCCAGCTCTGAGGACAGCTCTGGTTCAGAGGAAACGGAGGTAGCCCTCTGCTCCAAAGCGATCGGCTCAGAGATGGATGTAGAGTCCGGCTCAACCTAGCTGACACACCAAGAGGTAGACTTGGCACCAAAGAGGTTTGGGTCCAAGCGTCCCTGTCGGGACCAACTGGTGAGCTTCGGCTCCTACACAGCAAGGATGGTGCCGAAGGTGTCGGAGTGGAACTCGGCTCCAAGACAGCCACAAGGGAAGTTGGAAAGTACAGTTGTGTACTCCTACCATAAATGTAGATGTTCGAGTGTCTTCACTTGCAGTTATGACTGTAGGGTTCTCCCCTGCTGGCAGGCAACCCTCGGTCGGACAGAATCCCAAAGTCTGGGACCGGCGTTGGCTGTTCATCCATGCTCCCTGACGTCAGAGCGTCAGCATCAGGAGTACAAAGCTGACAGCCGACGCCATCTTCTCCAGTTTTTCTTGCCCCAGATGTCAGGAGTCCCAGATGAAAAAGGTCCCATAACCTTTGCAAATACACCTCAGAAGAATGGTGAAAAAAGGAAATACACAAAAGTAAAAATAAGAGGGGACAGGAGGGAGGGAAACCCAGACTGCAACACTGAAGACACTCGAACATCTACATTTATGGTAGGTGTACACAACTGTACTATGTTCATCGTGTTTCACTGTTGCAGTCATGACTGTAGGGTAGAATCCCAAAGCTGAAAGAAAGGGAGGTGGTCATAAAGAGAAAGGGGTGGCTAAAAGACCCTGCAAGACTGCAGAGGCAAAGCCTGCCCTAGACTTAGAGTAGAGAGGTAGATTGTAGTGCTTAGAAAAAGTATGCACTGAACTCAAGTTGCAGCTTCCAAAATGTCCTTGGTATGAACTCCCCTGAGGAAGGCCGCAGAAGTGGCAGGAGCTCTGGTGGAATGAGTCCGTATACTCCCTGGGATTTGCTTTCCATGGTGAGAATAACAAAATCTGATTCCATGAGCAATCCATTTAGAAATGGTCTGTTTTGAAATGGCTTTACCTTGGGAACTTGAAGCATAAGAGACAAACAATTGTTCCGATTTTCTGATGTCCTTGGTTCTGTTCAGGTAAAAACGTAGTTGTCTGTGTACATCCAAGGAATGAAAGATCCTTTCCCCTTTATTTTGAGGAGTGGGAAAAAAGGTTGGCAAGTGGATAGTTTGATTTAAAGCCACTTTGGAAACCACCTTAGGCATGAAGGTAGGATCAGTCCTCAAAGATACCCTGTCTTGATGAAAAATAATATAAGGTTCCACAGCCATAAGAGCTTGAAGCTCTGAAACTCTCTTGGCAGAGGTAAGGGCTAAAAGGATAGCTGTCTTCCAAGATAAAAACTTGAAGTCAGAAGAAGCAGCAGGCTCAAAAGGAGGCAAAGTTAGTTTTTTCCAAAACATAGTTGAGATCCCAAGCAGGAATGGGAGGAGACCTAGGAGGTCTCAAGTTCTTAGCTCCTCTGAGAAACTGTCTCATGAGCTGGTGGGAAAAGATTGGAGGATCTGTATTATAATGAGCAGAAATAGCAGAGGCATGTATCTTAATGGAAGAGAAAGAGAGACCCTTATGTAAGAGATCTGTCAAGTAAAGTAAAATTAAAGTAATGTTAGGAAGAAGAGGATCAGAAACCTGAGCCTGCATCCAGGAACAAAATCATTTCCATTTTCCTGCATAAGATTTTCTAGTGCTAAGACGTCTGGCTTCTAAAATGACATCCATAACCTGCTTGGGCAGTAAAGAAGAAATCAAAGGCCCTGGATTAACCAGGCCGCCAGGCTGAGAGTTCTGACATGAGAGTGTAGAACCTGACCCTGATGTTGGGACAGAAGGTTCGGAGACTGAGGTAAAACCCAAGGGGGCTCCAGGCATAGGTTTTTTAGAGTTGGATACCAAAACTGCCGAGGCCAATTTGGAGCCAGCAAGATTAACATCTTGGGCTTGTCCTGTTTTATCTTCAACAAAACCCGTGGAAGAAGAGGAAGAGGTGGAAAGGCATATCCCGAGAGGTTCCTCCAACTGAATGACAGGGCGTCCACTTTCCAAGCTTCTCTGTGGAAAGTCCTGGTGCAAAAATTCTGTAGTTGATGATTGAGATGGGATGCAAAGAGGTCTATGTGAGAACATCCCCAGACTGCTGTTATCATCCTGAATATTTCGGTGTCCAGCATCCACTTGTGTGGATCCGAAAGGTTTCTGCTCAGACTGTCTGCCAGGAAATTTTGTTTCCCTGGTAGAAACTGAGCTTGAAGATCCAGATTGCAAGCTAGAGCTGTGTTCCATAGATCCATGGCTAGTCTGCAAAGGGGGTAGGAATGAGATCCCCCTTGCTTGTTTATGTACCACATAACTGTGGTGTTGTCTGTCCGTATTAGCAGTTGTCCTGGTTGTAGAAGATTCCTGAAGGCCAATAGAGCTTTCTGAATGGCTAACATTTCCTTTAAATTGATATGCAGGTGCTTCTGATCCTTTGTCCAAAGGCCCTGTAAACAATTGCCCTGAAAATGGGCTCCCAAGCATAATCCGAGGCGTCCGTGGTTAGAATCTGAGTGGCAGGAGGCAAACGGAAGGGTTTCCCTTTGTTTAAAGCACATGCCCTGGTCCACCAAAGAAATTCCTTTTGAAGGCAAGGAAGGACAGAGATCAGTATGTCTAAACTGTGGCAATGCTGAGACCATACACTTTTTAGGTACCACTGTATTTTCCTCATGTGTAGTCTTGTATATGGTATGAGAAGGATGCAGGAGGCCATGTAACCCAAAGCCTGCAGGAATTTCCTTGCAGATAGTTGAGTGTAGCCAATGTTCTGAAAGTTGAAGCCAGCTGTAATTGTTTTTCGGATGTCAGAAATGCCATCTGGGTCGTGGTGTTTAGAAGTGCACCCAGAAAAATTATCTGTTGCGATGGTGTCAAATTTGACTTTATGTTTACAGAGAATCCCAGGAACTTGAGGAGGTTCTGTACAAATTCTAGATGCTGGAGTAAGACATCCTTGCTGTCTGCCTGAATTAGACAATCGTCCAGATAAGGGTAAATTTGAATTCCCTTGAGTCTGCAGTAAGCTACTACTGAAGCCAGGCATTTGGTGAAGACCCTGGGCGCAGTAGACAATCCAAAGGGCAGCGCAGGGAATTGAAAGTGCCTCGATCCGGCCTTGAACCCGAGGTATTTTCTGCGATCCTGCCTGATGGGAATGTGTAAATATGCCTCCTTTAATTCCAAAGTTACCATCCGTGCATCATTGGACAGCATTGGAAGTAGCTGCTGTAGAGTAAGCATCTTGAATTTTGGAATCTCTAGAAAGGTGTTCAAGACCGACAGATCCAGAATGGGTCTCCCATGAGTTTTGCTTCCTTGGGACTAGAAAGAGCCTCGAGCAAAAACCTTTTCCCATCTCTGAAAGAGGAACCAGCTCTATGGCATTCATAGCCAAAAGAGCTTCCACCTAGTTTAAGGCCTCCGTCAATTGATGTTTTGGAAGGTCTGGCCATCCGTTTGACCTTGGCAAGGTATGAAAATGGAATTTGTAACCTCTTAAAACCACATCCAAAACCCACTTGTCTTGGGTTATTTGAGTCCAATTTTGATAAAAAAAGAGAGAGTTTTCCTCCGAGAGGGGCTTCCAGGCAAGAAGTTCCTGTAGCCCAACAGAGGAAGTCATTGAGTTTGTTTCCTTTGAGATTGTGACCTGTCCTCTCCTCCCCTAGGGGTGGAAGCAGTCCACTGTCTTGGTCTATAAGCAGCTTGTGTTTGAGGCCTCCCTCTGGAGCGTCTATATCTACCCCTCTGAGGCCTGTCTGAAGTGGGAAAGGACCAATTTTTGAAGGCCAATTCCTGCTAAAACTAGGTGGCTGTACTTGTAAGAAATCTTTAACTGTTTGCATGGATTTCGCCTTATCCTCCATCTTTTTAATCACCTCTTCAGCTTTTGATCCAAACAAAACATTATGCTGAACAGGAGCATCCAATAATTTAGCCTTTACTTGTTCAGGTAAATTTTGTTCCTTTAGCCATGCATGCCTTCTAATGACTGTGCCAGAGGCCACAGCCCTACAAGAAGCCTTCAAGGCATCAAATCCACAGTGTAAACCATGCATCCCCACCTGTTCAGTGGCATGCAATAAGTCATGTAATTCCTTATCTGCACAGGCAGAAATGGAAGTAAGCTTTTGTTTTAAGACAGACAAGAGAAATTGCTGGTATTTAAACATATGAAACTGACAGTTTAAAGCCCTAATGGACAAAGTAGCAGAAGTGTAAACTTTTTTGCCCCATCTTTCTAAGGATCGAGAATCCTTTTCAGTAGGAAAGGGATTTTTGGCAGAAGCGGCCTTAACTCCCTTAGGACCCTGAGAAATGGTTTCAGGGTCAGCAGAAGGGTTCTTGTATAAAAACTGATGGGAATCAGGAACCCTGTAATATCCATCAGGCTTAACAGGAGCAGGAGGAAAAGAGTCAGGGGTTAAGTTAGCCTCCGAAAAGGCATCATCCACAATATCCAAAACAGGAGGAATAGCCAGGGGTCTATGCTGGGGAAGAAGAAGAAAATCCCTCAGTCTTTTCTTGGATTCTGAATACTCCTGTCCTTCCCAGTGGAAATGTTCCCTCATTTCATGCAAAGTTTCCCCAAAAGAGAAATCCTCAGGGGGAGAAGCTGAAGGAATGGATTCTTCAGCATCAGAATCCTCATAAGGAGGGAAAGAATATTCCTGATCAGAAGAAGAAACTGAGGAAACAGAAGCGTAATCAGAGGAGTCATAATAAACATCCTGCCTTGGCCTTTTGTCTGGAGGGGGATGAGAACCCTTAATCATAGCAAGTAAATCCTCCGCCATCTTGAGTAACTGTTTCTGTGACTTGGGAGCCAGTTCAGAAGAGGCCTGTGTTGAAGTCTTTGATTTAGAAGGAGTCTTTGCCTTTGTCTTTGCCTTTACTAGTAGCTGAGTAGGCCTGAAAACCCCTTCGGAAGCCAGTACCTGCACAGCGGCTCCGGACCCATCCGAAGGAGCATTGTCCGAAGGTCCAGCAACAGAAATATTTAAAGGCCTGGTTGGCTCCTCATGAGAGTCCGTTTCGGCCGTCTGTTCTGAAATGGCAGACGACAGGGGCTGCAAAAGCACCTCACTGACTATGGCCGAACCTGAAGCTGGCTCCGCTTGTGCGCTATCATCAGATTTGGACCTCGGAGGCCTGTCTTTATCCTTGCGACGTTTGTGAACTCCCGTAGCCAGGACCGTATCCGACGACATTTTGTAGTTAAAGCACCTACCGAAGTAATGAAAAGCAAAATTGTACCTTTGCTTAATTGTACGTTGATTGAATCTAGCACAAAACCGACAACTAGCTACGTCGTGGTCAGGGCCCAAGCAAGGAATACAGTAAGAATGAAAATCCTTATGAGGTATTTGCTTCCCACATGAAATGCAATTATTAACTTTTTCTGACATCGGAGTGGAGCAAGAAAAAAGTTTCACCAACAGGGTACTTAGCTTTGAGTGGAGAAGAAAGTCTTCGGACCGAAGAATATCAGAAAAATTTGTTAGGAGTCAGCCGACCGGCACTTGCGAACTGCTATCACCACACGGCAAGAAAGACTGGGGAAGATGGCGTCAGCTGTCAGCTTTGTACTCCTGGCGCTCTGACATCAGGGAGCATGGATGAACAGCCGACGCCGGACTCAGACTTTGGGATTCTGGCCGACCGAGGGCTGCCTGCCAGCAGGGGAGAACCCTACAGTCATGACTGCAACAGTGAAACATGATGAACATCAGAGGGTTCCACAACAAGCGGCACCAAACTCTCCAGTGCTGAAGGACCAACACAGCTCGGAGGAGGTCCCACAACAGGGAGAATGGTCTTAGATGGCTCCAGGACCGACTGGGTCGGAGCCAGCAACAACTTGGGTAGAGCAGACGACTTCAAAAGTCTAAGCACTACTCTCTCTACATCCTCTTCAAAAAGGCTCTTGGAGGATATGGATGACAAGGTAGGCAACCTAGATCTCTGTAAAATGGGAGATCGTAAAGTTGGCGAGACAGACAATAGCTCTCTAGACCGGCTCTGATGCAATTTCTCAGTAGTCGGCTCCGAAAGACGTGGGGCAGACACTGCAGTGTCAATATCGATAACCTATCCGGCTCAGAGGACAGTGGAGCCAAAGAGGTTGAAGGTTTATCCAATTTTAAAGTTTTCTGAGGAGGTTCAGGCAATATAGTTGAAGCAGGAGAATGTCTCTTGGCCGACTTGACCTTCTCTTTCTTTGATGAGCGAGACTTGGAGGATGAGGAACAGCTGGCTAAGTCCTCCTCGAAGGAAGGCTTAAGGAGACCTTTCAGTATTAATTTGTTCTTTCTTTCTTGGAGAACTGAAAGACTGACAGAAAGAACAAGTTTCCTGTAGGTGAATGGCTCCAAGGCAGTAAACTCAATTACTGTGCCCATCAGTAACAGACATTTTTTGGGAGCACTTAAAGGCACTTTTTAAAACCCAAAGGTTTATGATCTTCGGATTCCTTCGACATGACTACAAAAGGAAGTACTATGAAAACCGAAGAGAGGACAAGGTCTTCTAATTTAAATGGGCCTCACCCTTTAAGAGGCTACACACAAAAAACAACAGAGGACCAGTTCCCCTAACTTAAACGGGCCTAGCCCTGTTGAGGAAAAAAGTCAGAAAGTTAGACAGGCCTAGGTCCTCTAAATTAAACGGACCTAGCTGCGGAAAACAGGAAGAAGCTAAGTCAGAAAATACCACAAATAGTAAAACTTAAACAGCAGCAAATACTAGTCAATAATAGAAAACTACACTGCACACAATATACTATACTATTGAAAAACTAGGAAAAAAAAGCAAGGTCCTAACCCAAACATGCACCTACATTAATAAGAATTCTGTCAAAAAAACAGTAGACTAGTAGATACCACAAACAAAAACGGGCCCAGAACGGCCAACAAGTTCTCAACACTAACTACGATATTTTTAGCCAAAACACACTTCTATCAACTAGCTATGAAAAACTATTACTAAGACTAAGTAAATAAGCTATCTTAGGTGAAGAAATATCAATAAAACTACAATAATAATGAAAAATAAGCAACTTCACCACGGCCAAGCAAGAAGCACTTCTGAACTCGTAGACGCGGCAAACAAGATCTGGGGACTTTTACTAGTGCACTATGGGATACCTACCTTGCCACAAGCCAACTAAGAGACTTTGAGCTTTGTAATCGGTCAAGTCGGAGCCGAGGATCGGCTCCAAACCCATATGTAAGAATGAAGGCAAGATAGGACTACAGAACATCAATAGCTATAGTAGAATGAGCCTTTAGAGGTAGAAAGACTTTTTCCATGAAAGGAAAAAAAAAAAGAAATGGCCATAGAGATCCAGAAGAAAATGGTTTGCTTAGAAACAGCCAAACTTAGAGATCAGGTATGAAAAGAAAAAGTTCCTCAGATTTGCGAATGGCCTTAGTCTTCCAAACAATATCTGAGCTGTCTATGCAAATCCAAAGTGTGAAGAACTTCCTCACTAACACACTGCGGAGAAGGAAAAAATGAGGGCAAATTAACAGACTGATTAAGAGACAATTCATAAACTACTTTAGGCATAAAACAAGGAATAGTGCAGACAGACACCCTGCCCCTATGAAAAACTAAAAAAGGAGGATAAGAGCCTAGCGTTCAGAGAATCTCTTAGCTGAGGTAAGGGCCAAAAGTAGAGCAGCCTCCTGAATACAATGCTGCAAGGAAGCTGAAGCAGCAGGCTCAAAAAAAGCCGGCATCGATTTTTCAACCACAAAATTTGGGTCCTAGGAATGTGGAACAGCTTTCCTAGGAGGGCTGATATGAAGGATGTCTTTAAGAAACTGTTTGACCTCAACTGTATAGCCAAGAGAAGGAGTCAATGTCAGACGAGCAGAAATAGCTAAAAAGTGAACTTTAACAGAAGAATATGCTAACCCAGCATGGAGCAATTCACACAATTAAGAGACAACCAGAGGGACCCCCAAAGAAAATTGATCCTGTTTATGAGAAAGGTACCAGACAGAAAATCTCTTTCACTTGAACAGGAAAGATTTCCTGGTAGTATGCTTCCTGGCCTCCTGTAGAACCCTAAGCACATCCTCAGAAAAAGGTGCCCAAGAAGGATCAAAACCCTATCACCCACAATGTCAGTTGAAGAATGCACAAGTGGGGATGGATCAAGGACCCCTTGTCTTGTGTGAGCAGGCCCAACCTCCGAGGTAACTTGTGATTAAGGAAAAAGGAGGAACCAATGCTATCTGGGCTAAAAGGCAGTCACCAGCAAGATTTTGGGGGAGTTTTGCTTTACCTTGAGCAGGACTCTCTGAATAAGAGGAAGGGGAGGGAAGGCATACAGAAGCATCCCCTTCCATGGAAAAAATAGTGTGTCCAACCTCCAAGCCAGGGGACGTGAGACTCTTGGTGGGGAAAAAATATATATTTGCTCAAAGGGGAAGCAAAAAGATCTAACTGTGGAGTACTCCACCAATGGACAATGTCCACAAACATCTCTGTGAAGCATCCATTCATGAGTGTGTGTACTGGACCTGCTCAGTCTGTTGCTATACTTTGTTCTATAGGAATGTATACAGCTTGACAAGTCCCTCTATACCAAGAGAGCCAGATCCTAGCCCTGAACAGCCAATCTGCAAAGAAAGTAGGACAGAGCCACCCCCCTTGCTTGTTGATACACCACATCACTGGAGTATTGTCTGTGAAGATTTTGAGAGGCCCTAGCAAAAGAGGGAATGTAAAGCCAGAAGAGCTAAAAGGAGAGCTCTCATTTCCTTTATGTGATGAGATTTAACCTCTGATGAGGAGGCCAGAGACCCTGGACTTTGAGGGAACCAAAGGAAGCTCCCTTCCACTTGTCTGAGGTATCCGGAAAAAGATCCTGAAAAGGGACTGGAGGTTGAAAGGCAAGTCCCAGGTTGAGAGAAAGCTGATGAATCCACAACTGAGACATGAAAGGAGAGAAACCAAAAATCCAGTGGATGACAGTGTTGAAGCCACACTGACTTTAGGAACCAATCTAGCTTTCTCACATGGAGTCTGGCCAGAGGCAGCATAGGAATGGTGGAGGCCATGAATCCTAGAACCCTGAGAAAATCCTCGGCTAGGACTGAAGCCAGCAGAAGGAGAGATTGAAAAACGGTGATTAGAAACAGAGCCTTGAGTGGAGGCAAGGATGTCAGCATGGGAACTGTCTGGATCCGGCAAACAAGAAATACATGATCCTGAGAAGGAACCAGGACTGACTTCTGAAGGTTTTTGGTACACCCCAGGCATTGTAAGAGACAAATCATAAACTAGAGGTGCTGAAGCAAGATGGGGAAGAAGCCTAAATGGGTAGGTCATCCAGAGAAGGAAAGATATGAACTCCTCTGTTCCGGCAAAGCATTTGGTGAATACCCCTGAGGCAATAGCGAAGTGAAAGAACACAGCAGAGAACTGAAAATGCAAAGAATAAACAGAGAAATGTAAAAAGTTCCTTAAAAAAGGATGAATTGGATGTGACGATAGTATCCCTGGACCTCAAGGATGCTTAAGAAAGCTTAGGGAAGAAGAAGAAGAAGAGGGAAAGTACAGTTTTGTACCTACCATAAATGTAGATGTCCGATAGGTATGCATCTGCAGTCCTAACATATGGGTTGTCCTGCCTCAGGCAGCCCTTCGGTCGGCCGGATTCCAAAGTCTGGGTCTGGCCTCGGCTGATGTCGCACTTCACCCGACGTCATAGCTGCTGTTTATTGGGTATAAAGGCATCAGCCGACGCCATTTTCCTCAGTGTTTCTTGCCCCAGATGCCAGGTGCCCTCTGGTAAGGCTAAATTTGGATAAATGCAAATAATTCCAAACAGTAGAGAGCAAACAATATAAGAATATATATATATATATATATATATATATATATATATATATATATATATATATATATATATATATATATATACACACAAACAAATACACCATAATAGATTCCCCCAGCTAGCTAAAAGGAATACCACAGAGGGGAAGGAGGGTGGGTAATCCTGACTGCAGATGCATACCTATCGGACATCTACATTTATGGTAGGTACAAAACTGTACTATGTCCTTCAAGGATGCATCTGCAGTCCTAACATATGGGTAGAATACCATAGCCAAACTGGGGGAGGAGGCACTAAGATAAACATGGTGTAGTTAAGATCCCTTACAAAACAGCAGTTGCAAAACCTGCTCGGGATCTAGAATATAAGGGAAGATTATAATGCTTGGCAAATGTATGCACGGAGCTCCAAGTAGCAGCTTCTAAAATGTCTTTGGTAGCCACTCCTCGTAGGAAAGCTGTAGTGGTGGCTGTAGCTCTTGTGGAATGAGGTCTGATATTTTCAGGAGTTGTCTTTCCATGAAAAGAGTAGCAAAATCGAATGCAATTTCCTATCCATTTTGAGATTGTCTGTTTTGAAATTGCTTTTCCTTGCATTCCTGTTGCATATGCTACCAGAAGCTGGTCAGTTTTTCTGCTGGTCTTAGTTCTGTCCAGATAGTAGCGTAATTGTCTGTGCACATCCAAGGTATGTAGTAGTCTTTCCCCCCTGTTCTGTGGGTTGGGGAAGAATGTAGGTAAATGAATCGCTTGGTTCAATGATACTCTGGAGACCACTTTTGGCATAAAGGTAGGGTTAGTTCTCAGAGACTCTGTCCTGATGGAAGATAAGGAAGGGTTGTACTGCCATTAATGCCTGTAACTCAGATACCCTTCTTACTGAAGTGATTGCTAGCAGGAAAGCAGTTTTCCAAGACAAGAACTGTAATTCTGCTGTTGCTGCTGGTTCAAAAGGAGGAAGTGTTAACTTTTCCAGCACAAAGTTGAGATCCCATGTAGGTAAAGGTGGTTTCCTTGGAGGTTTTACATTTTTGATTCCTCTCAAGAACTGCCTGAGTAGAGGATGAGAGAAGACAGGAGGATCCATGTTGTATTCTGCTGAAATTGCTGATGCATGAATCTTAATGGATGAGTAAGACAGGCCGTTGTGGAACAGTTCTGCTAAATATTCCAGGATGTGTGCTATGTTTGCCAATGAGACATTTTCTCCCTTTGCTGCACTCCAAATGAGGTATCTTTTCCACTTGGCTGAATATGTCTTCCTTGTGGAAGGTCTGCGTGCCTCCAGGATAATGTCCTTAACCCTCTGGGATAAACCTGGGTTATTTTGTTTTATGCAATATTCCAAGCAGCTAGCTGCAGTGTTTTCAAGTTTGGATGTAGGATCTTGTAGTTGTCCTGTGTTAGAAGTAAGGGACATAGAGGTACAGGCCATGCGTGTGTCCGACACATGCTTCTCAGTAGCGGGTATCAATGTTGCCTCGGCCAGTCTGGAGCTATCAGGATTACCCTTGGCTGATCCTCTCTGATCTTCAGTAGAACTTTGTACATCAAGGGAAGAGGTGGAAAAGCATATGCTGTCAGGTTTTTCCAGCTGAAGGAAAGGGAGTCCACCCTCCAAGCAAGTGGGTGGTATGCTCTTGTGCAGAATTTCTTCAATTGGTGGTTGTGTGGGGAGGCGAACAGGTCTATGTCTGGTAGTCCCCATTTCTTTGTTATGGCTTTGAAGATATCTGGATGCAGCATCCATTCGTGAGCATCCGTGGTAGTTCTGCTTAAAGTGTCTGCTAGAGAATTTTCTTTTCCTGGTACAAATCTGGCCTGAAGTTGAATGTTGAGATTCAGGGCCACATTCCACAGGTCCATTGCCATCCGGCATAGAGGATATGAATGTGTACCTCCCTGTTTGTTGATGTACCACATGACTGTGGTATTGTCGGTCCTTATCAGCAGATGACCCCGTTGAAGGAGTGGTCTGAATGTCTGGATCGCATTTTTCACTGCCAGCATCTCCTTTAGATTTATGTGTAGATTCAGCTGGTCTTGAGTCCCTAGGCCTTGAATACACTTGTCCACCATGTGTGCCCCCCATCCTAGGTCTGAGGCGTCCGTGGTGATGGTCTGGCTTGGATGAGGTTTGTGGAAAGGCAAGCCTCTGTTCCACTGACAGGCCTGAGCCCACCACAGGAATTCTTGCTTCAGGCATGGAATTATTGGAATCTGGGCTTCTAGACTGTGCTTGTGTTGAGACCATACATTCCTTAGATACAATTGTAGCTTTCTCATATGTAGCCTGGCATGTGGAACCAATATTATGCATGATGCCATGTAGCCCAGGGCTTGCAGGACTTTCCTTGCTGTAAGCCGAGTTTATGTTGTTAATGTCATGAAGTAGGCTGGTAGTTGCTTTTGTTTTTCTTCTGTGAGAAAAGCCATCTGAGTTGATGTATCCAGTTCTGCACCCAAGAATGTTATCCTTTGGGATGGTACTAGTCTTGACTTTTGCATGTTGACTGTGTATCCCAAGGCTTGCAACAGTTGTATGACATTTTCCAAATCTTTTAATTTTGCCTTGTTGTCCACTTGTATTAGGCAGTCGTCCAGGTATGGGTAAATTTGAATTCCCTGAAGCCTGCAATGAGCAATTACTGATGCCAGGCATTTCGTGAATACTCTGGGCACAGTAGATAAGCCAAAAGGCAATGCTGAGAATTGATAATGCTCTGATCCTGCAAGAAATCTGAGGTGTCTTCTGCAATCTGGTCATATAGGGACGTGCAGGTATGCCTCCTTGAGATCTAGAGTCACCAGCCAAGACTCCTTGCCCAGCATGGGAAGAAGCTGCTGGAGGGTCAGCATTTTGAATTTTGGAACAATGAGGTATGTGTTCAGTGCGGACAAGTCTAGAATAGGTCTCCATTGATTTTCTTTTCTTGGTACAAGGAAAAGCCTGGAGTAAAATTCTTGGCCTTGTTCCATAGGTGGTACCTCTTCTATAGCTCTCATCCTTAGTAAGTTGTTGACTTGTCTTAGAGCGTCTGTTTTTTGGCTTGGTGGTAGGTTTGGCATTCCTCTCTTTTTTGGTAGAGTGTGGAAGTGAAACCTGTAGCCCTTGTCTATTGTTTGTAAAGTCCATTTGTCTCCTGTAATGTAATGCCAGTTGTGGGAGAATAAGGCTAGCTTTCCGCCCAAGGGTGCTTCCAGTTGTTCCCTGGTAGGTGGAACTAGAGCCAAGTCATTGTGTCTGCCCTGTGGAAGTGGTTGTAGTTGAATCTGTGGCAGTATTTCTCTGGTTGGTAGGTTGCCACTGACGTCCCCTGTAGGCACCCCTAGATTGACCTCTGCCTCTGGGGCGTCTATTTCTGCCTCTCTGGGCTCTGGAGTTGTCTGGAAAGGACCAATTCTTCGAAGGCCAATTTCGGCTAAACCTCGGAGGTTGGACCTGTAAGAAATCCTTGACTGTTTGGACAGATTTTGCTTTTTCTTCCACCTTCTTTAGAACCTCCTGTGCAGGGGAGCCAAACAAACTTTGTTTCTCCATGGGAGCATCTAGAAGTTTTGACTTAACATGGTCTGGTAAGGATTGTTCTTTTAACCAAGCAGGCCTTCGAATCACTGTTCCAGTCATAGCTGATCTAAAGGAAGCCTCCAGTGCATCATAGCCACATTTTAAGGAATGGTTACTGACCTGCTGAGAGTTATGTACCAAATCCTGAAGGGACTTGCGATCTAAAGGTTCAGGAGAAGACAGTTTTTTGTTTATCTGGTCTAACAAAAATTCCTGGTACTGAATCATGTGAAATTGACAGTTCAAGACCCCTGGCCGAAAGAGTAGCAGAAGTATAAACCTTTTTACCCCATCTCTCTAATGCTCTAGATTCCCTTTCAGAGGGAAGAGGGTTTTTGGCAGAGGCAGCTGCCACACCTTTAGGGCCCTGTGAGATGGTTTAAGGGTCTGCAACAGGAGCCTTATACAAATGGTAATGTGTGTCCGGGACCCTGTAATATCTGTCTGGTTTGGCAGGGGCCGGAGGAAGAGAATCAGGGGCAGTACACACATCATTATATGCATCATCAACAACTGCTAGTACTGGCGGAATGGCTAAAGGCCTATGCTGTGGTAAGTGTAAAAAGGTCCTAAGCCTTTTCCTTGAATCTGAAAAATCCTGGCCCTGCCATTGGAAGTGTTCCCTCATAGCATGCAAAGTTTCCCCAAAGGAAAATTCCTCAGGAGGAGAAGCAGAAGGAATGGAGTCTTCTGCATCAGAATCCTCATAAGGAGAATATGGGCCTTCGTGAGGGTCTGAAATGTCTGAGTCATCCGAGGAGTAATCTGTAGTGACAGGTTCCGGGGGTTCAGTCCTAGGCCTCTTGTCTGGAAGGGGCTGAGAGGCCCTGTCTGGGTGAGGTTGGGATCCCCTGATCAAAGAAATGAGATCCTCAGCCAGGCTGAGCATTTGGGAACTAGAGGTAGGCCTATGTGAAGGAGTTTTAGCAGGTAAGGCCTTAGAGGATTTAGCTGCTTTAGCCCTGGCAAAAGCCTTGATAGACATAGAAGCAGGGGTAGAAATGTCTAAAGGAATAGTGTCTGACAAATCCTGGGTGCCTGCTTCTGTAGCAGTAAATTCAGTAGCAGATTCAGCCATGCTCTGTGAGGCCTCGGCTATCGGAGGCATGCTTTCGGCCGAAGGAAGAACCGGGGGATCGGTTTCAGCCGAAACCGAGACACTCGCGGTTGGCCTAACCGTGGTTTCAGCCGAAACCGCGGGCCACGAGTGTTGGTCCTTTTCCTTGAGTTTTTTAGCTAAATGAGTAGTCTGAGTCTCCGACGGCATTTTGTATGCAAAAGCGGGACCAAAAAACTCCTCTGCAAACTCCGACCGACGTCTAAGTGTCCGTCGGTTGAAGGAAGCACAGGCTAGACAAGCTGATACGTCGTGGTCTGGGCCTAAGCAAGGAAGGCAGTAAGAGTGGAAATCCTTATGAGGTATTTGTTTCCCACAAGTTAAACAATTATTTACTTTGTCTGACATCGGCTGAGGCAAGAAAGAGTCCCCAACGGGGTACTTAGCTTTTTTAGAAGTCTTCGGTAGTAGAAATCTCTGGATCTGACCGACCGGCACTTGCGAACAGCTTCTGCTTCGGGCACTGCGCGGCAAGAAAGACTGAGGAAAATGGTGTCGGCTGATGCCTTTATACCCAATAAACAGCAGCTATGACGTCGGGTGAAGTGCGACATCAGCTGAGGCCAGACCCAGACTTTGGAATCCAGCCGACCGAAGGGCTGCCTGAGGCAGGACAACCCATATGTTAGGACTGCAGATGCATCCTTGAAGGACATCAGGGTGTGAACAGAATGTCTGAAAGGAAGGGACCTTCAGAAAGGTGTTGAGCTGAGAAAGATCCAGAATGGGTCTCCAGGTGCCCTCCTTCATGGGGACCTGAAACATCCTGGAATAAAACCCCCCTTTCCCTTCCTGGGCAGGAGGCATGACTGAATAGTGCCCTGTGCCAAAAGGCCCTGAAGCAATTTTGGAAAGAAAGGAAGGGAAAGTTGAGGAATGCCCAGAAAAGGAGGAAGAGATTTCTACACCATGAAGTATCCTATCCCTGGTGGATGATGGACAGAATCCAGCAGTCTTCAGTGTCCCTTAAACAACTGGGAAGAGATGGGGAAAGATGAAAGGATAAGGGAACCTGACCCAAGGAAAGGGGAAGCGAACTGTCAGCTGGAAACTGGTTTGTCTTGGAAATAAGGCTTCTAAGAAGCAGGAGTCTGAACAGACTTAGCCAGAGGTACATGCTTATTACCTTTCTTACCTTTAGGGAGAGGGTGAGGCAGTCTGCATACAAAAGCAGACTTGGAGGGATAATTCCTCTGGAACTTAGGGATAAGAGAGACAAAAATATGTTTCAGATCTGGCAAGGCCTTGCCCTTAATCTGGAGGGACTTAAAAAGCTCACTAGCAGCAGAACCTAAAAGGTTCTTATTATCAATAGGAGAATCCAACAATTCAGCCATAATATCATCAGCTAAGGGCTGGAGACAAAGCTGAGAGTAAACATCTCAAAACAGAACCAAAGGCAGCAGCGCTAGAAGAGGCATCTGCTGCAACATGACAACATTTAAGAGAGTGGAGAGTCACTTGAGACGTACAATTCAGTAGAGAAAGGGCTAAGGCCTTCCCTTCTGAATCAGGGCGGTAAGACGTAGCCTGAGAAGCTTGAGAAAGAGGGGCTAAAAACAAACATACCTAGTCTTATGGGTCTGGGTGTTGGTAGTAAACACATTTTTGGCTAAATGTTCCATGGCTCTACTGCCCTTGACTGAAAAATAGTTTAGTTGAAGGCATACGTTTAGAAGGCTTGTCAGATGAGACAGATACTACAGAAAGGTCAACAAAAGACTTTGTGCAAGAACTTAAAAAAATTTTACAAGGTACCCGATGACTGTATCGGGCTTCTTAGGGGCTGGAGTTGACAATCAGGGGCCACAGAGGCTACTGAAAAGGTATCTAAAAGGGCAGTCAAAACTGGAGGTACAATAGAGGGCTTAAGAGACTCCATGTGGAGGAGTTCACAATGCCTATTATGAATACCAGAAACCCGACAACAATACCATTTGAAAAATTCCATTATGCAAGAGATAGCGTCCTCAAAGGAGACTTCTTTCAAGGCTGGGTCTAGACTAATAGAATCTTCCTTCTCAGACCCATAATCCATAGGAAGAGAGATTTGAGAGGAATATGCCAATGACTATTCCTCAGAATCCAAATCCTCTTCAGAGGATTTCTGCTCTCTGGGCTCTCTTAAGGGAAGTAGAAGGCCAAGGAGGAATAGGTACAGAAACTCCTTGGAGAAGATTTTAGGGCACTTAGGCATTAAACAGCCCCTGGGTAAAACCCTGTCATTCATGCTGAGCATCTTCAGCAGCAGGTGAAAAGTACAGTTTTGTACATACCATAAATGTAGATGTTAGAGTGCTAATACAGCTGCAGTCATAACAGATGGGGTTTTCCTGCCGTCAGGCGGGTCCTCGGTCGGCCGAATTCCAAAGTCTAGGTCCGGCGTCGGATGTCGTCGCTTCTTCCCTGACGTTAGTGCGACAGGGGGTATAAAAGAACCAGCCGACGCCATTTTCTTCAGTTTTTCTTGCCCCAGATGTCAGGTGCCCCCAGAAGGAAGGCAATACATAAATTTATGTAATAATGCAATGCAATATAATCAAAAAACAGTAGTTGCAAGCAAATACACCATAAAAGAATACCCCAATCAGGTTGTATGAGGAGGTGTTAGCCATTAGGCCTGTTCCAAGAGGAGAAGGAGGGAGGGAAACCTGGACTGCAGCTGTATTAGCACTCTAACATCTACATTTATGGTAGGTACAAAACTGTACTATGTTCATCGTGCATACAGCTGCAGTCATAACAGATGGGTAGAATCCCAAAGCTATAAAAGGGGTGGTAGGCACAAGGTGGAACTAGGAGGAGCCATGATGCCCTGCAAGACTGCAGTGGCAAAGCCTGCCCTAGATTTTGAGTATAATGGTAGGTGATAGTGCTTGGAGAAAGTATGTACAGAACTCCAAGTGGCTGCTTCCAAAATATCTTTGGTGGGAACCCCGCTGAGGAAAGCTGCAGAGGTAGCTGTGGCCCTTGTGGAGTGAAATATGATGCCTGCAGGTACAGTTTTACAATGAAAAGAGTAACAAAAGCATATGCAGTGGGCTATCCATTTTGAGATTGTCTGTTTGGAAATAGGCTTCCCTTGAGCTCCTGTAGCATAGGACACAAAGAGTTGCTCTGATTTTCTGAAAGGCTTTGTTCTGTCCAAATAATAACGTAGCTGTCTGTGAATGTCCAAGGAATGTAATAGCCTCTCCCCTTTGTTTTGAGGATTAGGGTAAAGGGTGGGTAAGTGGACAGCCTGATTCAAAGCTACCCTGGATACTACCTTTGGCATAAAGGAAGGATTGGTTCGTAAGGAAACTCTGTCTTGATGGAAAATGATGAAAGGCTGCACAGCCATGAGGGCTTGTAGTTCCAAAACCCTGCGAGCTGAGGTGAAAGCCAGAAGGAAGGCGGTCTTCCAGGACAAATATTGCAGTTTTGTTGAAGCAGCTGGCTCAGAAGGAGGCAAGGTCAGTTTTTCTAGAATGAAATTGAGGTCCCAAGCAGGTACTTGTTGTTTCCTTGGGGGTTTTATATTCTTAGCCCCTCTGAGGAACTGTCTTAAGAGGAGGTGAGAGAATAAAGGAGGATCAGTGTTGTATTCTGCAGAAATGGCTGAGGCATGGATTTTGATGGAGGAGAATGAAAGTCCACTGCTTAGAATCTCAGCTAGGTACTGTAATATTTGAGGTAAATTTAGTATTTCAGCATTCTGACCCTTTTTCTGATTCCAGGCACAAAACAGTTTCCATTTTGCGGAGTAGGCTTTTCTAATAGAAGGCCTTCTGGCCTCCAAAATGACATCCTGCACCTCCTTGGAGAGTAGGGTCTCTTGTGAATTTAAGGAATCTTCCATGCGGCTAGATTGAGTGTTTTCAGCTGACTGTGAAGAGTTTTGAAGTTGTGCTGAGTCACTAGAAGAGGCATTAGAGGCAGGATCCATGGTGGGGAATGCGTCAGGCTCCTCAGGAGTGGGTACCAGTGTTGTCTTGGCCAGTCTGGAGCAATGAGAATCATCTTTGGTCTGTCTGCTCTGGTTTTTAATAGAACTTTGGGCAGCAGAGGAAGAGGTGGAAAGGCATAAACTGTCATTGTTGCCCAACTGAAAGAGTGCGTCCACTTTCCAGGCCTGTGGATGAAAGGTCCTTGAGCACAATTTTGTCAATTGGTGATTTCTGTGGCTGGCAAAGAGATCTATGTCTGGCCTTCCCCATGCTTGAATTATCTTTGTAAAAACTTGAGGATGCAACTTCCATTCGTGTGGATCTGTCATCTTTCTGCTTAGGTTGTCTGCCAGTGTGTTATCCTTGCCTGGCAGGTACTGTGCTTGAAGTTCGATTTGTAAATCCAGAGCCATGTTCCAAAGAGACATGGCTAGCCTGCATAGGGGGTATGAATGGGTTCCTCCCTGTTTGTTTATGTACCACATTACTGTGGTGTTGTCTGTCCTTATCAATAGCTGGCCTGGATGCAGAAGATCTTTGAAAGCCATAATAGCATTTATTACTGCTAGCATTTCCTTTTGATTGATGTGAAGGTGCTTTTCTTTTTGGGACCATTTGCCCTGAATGCACCGATCTGTCATGTGCGCCCCCCAGGCATAGTCCGAGGCGTCTGTTGTGATGACTTGATTTGCTTGAGGCTTGCAGAATGGGAGACCTGTGTTTCTTTGGCATGCTTGAGCCCACCACAGAAATTCCTTTTGAAGACATGGAATCAGTGGTATTATTGTTTCCAAACTGTGGCTGTGTTGAGACCAGAGGTTTTTTTAGGTACCAATGAAGTTTCCTCATATGCAGCTTTGCACATGGGATTAGCAGGATGCAAGATGCCATGAATCCCAGAGCCTGCAGGATTTTCCTTGCAGTCAGCCTGGTGAAGGTTGCCAGTTTTCTGAAGTATTGAGTTAGTTGCCCTTGTTTCTCTGGCGTGAGGTAGGCCATCTGGGTATTTGTATTCAAGCTGGCACCCAGGAAAATTATTGTTTGAGAGGGTATTAGCCTTGATTTCTTTTTGTTGACTGTGTACCCCAGAGAATTCAACAACATTATTACAAACGCCAGATGTTTCAGAAGTATGGGCTTGCTGTCCGCTTGGATAAGGCAGTCGTCCAAATATGGGTATATTTGTATCCCTTGAAGTCTGCAGTAGGCAATTACTGATGCCAGGCATTTCGTGAACACTCTGGGCGCAGTAGATAAGCCAAAGGGCAATGCAGAGAATTGATAATGGGTTGAACCTGCAAGAAATCTGAGGCATCTTCTGCAATCTTGTCTGATTGGGACATGCAGGTATGCCTCCTTGAGGTCCAATGTTACCAGCCAAGACTCCTTGCCCAGCATGGGAAGAAGCTGCTGTAATGTGAGCATCTTGAATTTTGGCACGAGTAAAAATGTGTTTAGGATGGATAGGTCCAAAATAGGTCTCCAATCTTTGCCTTTCCTTGGTACCAGGAATAGTCTGGAATAAAAACCTTGACCCTGTTCTTGTGCAGGTACCTCCTGAATAGCTTTCATGTCCATGAGATCTGAAATTTATTTTTGTGCCTCTGCCCTTTGATTGTGTGGCAGGTTTGGCATGCCTCTCATTTTTGGAAGGGTGTGAAAGTGGAATCTGTAGCCTCTGTCTATAATGTCCAGGATCCATTTGTCTTTTGTGACAACATGCCAATTTTTCGAAAATAATGCCAGTTTTCCACCTAAAGGTGCTGCCATTTGAGCCTTGCTTGGCATGCAAAGGGGAAAGTCATTGGTTCTGCTTTCTGAATGGCTGTGAACTATCCTCACCACCTCTTTGTGTAGGTGCTTGCCATTGTCTGCCTCTAAACGATCCTTGAGATTGTCCTCTACCCCTCGGGCGCCTGTATCTACCTCTTTGGGGTCTGTCCGTGGCTGGAAAGGACCAATTTTTTGAAGGCCAATTTCTACTGAAATGTGGAGGTTGTACCTGTAGGAAATCTTTCACTGTTTGCATTGATTTTGCCTCTTCCTCCATTTTCTTTAATACCTCCTCAGCTTTAACACCAAACAATACATCTTTTTGAAGAGGTGCATCTAGTAATTTAGCTTTGACATGATCTGGTAAGGTTTGCTCTTTGAGCCAAGCATGTCTACATATGACTGATCCTGTAACAGCAGCTCTACATGAGGCCTCTAAAGCATCAAAACCACATTGCAAGGTATGTTTACCCACTTGCTCTGCACTATGTAACAAATCCTGCAACTCCTTCAAGTCTGGTTGTTCAGTTTGACATTTTGCTTTTCAACTGTGATAACAGAAACTGTTGGTACTTTAACATATGGAACTGACAGTTTAATGCCCTCATGGTTAAGGTGGCCGAGGTGTATACCTTTTTCCCCCACCTTTCTAAAGATCTGGAATCTCTCTCTGAAGGTAATGGATTTTTAGCAGTGGAGGCCTTAATTCCCTTGGGACCCTGTGAAATAGTTTCTCGGTCAGCCGCATGGCTTTTGTATAGGAATTGGTGTGAATCAGGAACCCGGTAATACCTGTCAGGCTTGACTGGAGCTGGAGGTAAAGAATCTGGGTTAAGGCTGGCCAACGAATACACATCATCTAGTATGTCTAAGACAGGAGGTATAGCCAGAGGCCTGTGCTGAGGGAGCAAGAGGAAGTCCCTAAGCCTTTTCTTGGAGTCTGAGTACTCTTGGCCTTCCCAGTGGAAGTGTTCCCTCAAGGTATGTAAGGTTTCCCCAAAAGAGTAATCCTCAGGGGGGAGACAGAGGGAATGGACTCCTCTGCATCAGAATCTTCAAAAGGGGAGTATGAATGTTCCTGGTCTTCAGAATGTTCTGAAGTAATGGAGGCCTGGTCCGAGGAAGGGTATTCTTCTTCCACTCTGGGCATTTTGTCCAAGGGGGGGTTGAGAACCCCTGATAAGAGTAATCAAATCCTCAGCCATTTTGAGCATCTGCTTTTTAGGCATGGGGCCTTGAGAGGGGCCCTGTGGAGCTTGTCTTTTAGTATGCATGGCTGCTTTAGACTTAGAGAAAGCCTTGATGGAAAAAGAAGAAGAAGGCCTGAAGGACACCTTGAGAGGTGGCAGGCCTGTCTAAACTCTGAGTTTCCCCGCCAAGCGTGGCTTCAATATCTGTAGTCGGGGTGTGGGCCGAAGAGCCTGCGACCTTGGGCACAGAAGACACTGCCAATGAAGTGTCATCGGTAGTCAGGGGCTGCGTAGGCACCTCGCTGAGAACCGGAGCACCTATAGTCGGCTTTAGCGTGGTGTCGGTAGAAGTCGCAGACCTCGTATGTCGGTCCTTATCTTTGCGATTTTTAGTCAAAACTGGAGTCGGAGTATCCGACGACATAATGTAATTAAACTTTTTGCCAAAATAGTGTTGGGAGAACTTCGCCTGATGCTTAATAGTGCGTCTGTTGAATGTAGCACAAAAACGACAGGCCGAGACGTCGTGGTCTGGGCCTAAGCAAGGAATGCAGAGGGAATGAAAATCCTTATGCGGTATTTGCTTCCCACATGAAATGCAATTATTAACTTTGTCTGACATCGGTCTGAGGCAAGAAAAGTTTCCCCAACGGGGTACTTAGCTTTCAGGAAGATTTTGGTTGAAAATATTCGTAATCTCAGGAGCTGGCCGACTGGCACTTGTGAACTGCTTCTGCTTCGGGCACCGCGCGGCAAGAAAGACTGAAGAAAATGGCGTTGGCTGGTTCTTTTATACCCCTGTCATACTGACGTCAGAGAAGAAGCGACGACATCAGACACCGGACCTAGACTTTGGAATTCGGCCGACCGAGGACCCGCCTGATGGCAGGAAAACCCCATCTGTTATGACTGCAGCTGTATGCACGATGAACATCATGCTTGGTTTTCTATTTTTTTTCTTTTGAGGGACGTCTGCTCTAAAAACCGCAGGAGGTTCGGAACCTTATCTACACTTTTGCAATATCCCCTTCAGTCCTTCAAACAATCAGCCAAGTCTCCTCCTCAACATCCAGAGCAGACATTTGCAGAGCCTTTGAGAACATGCGAAAAGTCAGACCTATGCCGGAATATGACAGTCATGGCAGAGTAAGCCAAAACAACAACCAGGTGATCCTTTGAGATATCACCAGCTTCAAGAAACGTCTGGGGAGGAAGGACAGCATTTGAATCAGACCTGAGCTGTTTGGCATTTTTCTTGGCAGGCGGATGACCTTCAGGACAGGAATATTCTGCCACAGCACTTTGCACCAACAATTTAAGACACTTAATCACCACGTAAATGGACAAGGAGAAGAGATGACTACCTAGTGTCTTGCGGTCAAACACATGGCAGACAGAAAACACTGTTCTGTAAAAATGTCTTCTCTAAACTGTTGAAGTATTCTTTACAATAGAGATCCCCTGCCAAGGGCAGCCCAACATCCAGCCAGTACACCAAAGCCTTTTGGTTGTAAAGGGTACAGTGTATGTCACATATATACTCCCACACATAGCATGGGGCATAAAGGTGACGTCCAGACATACTATCCTCAGAAATGAAAAACTCCAGCAGGAACAAAAGTGCAAGGATTTAAGTAGTTGACAAGCACATCCAAAAGAAAAAAGGACCAGGGGTAGGAGGGAGGGAGGGAGTGAATACTACACCAGTGAAGAGAAGAACATTTACTGTTAAGGTAAGATGTTATACAACTGTGCTAAGTCTTTCCATATCACTCTTGCAGTACTCTTTACAATAAGGAGTGTGAAAAAGCTCAGGAAAAAGACAGGGAGGAGGAAGAGTCACCAGATCCCTCTAGGAAGCAATGGAGAATGGTCCTGGCAAAGCCATCTCTGGCCCTAGAAATCACATCCAACTTATAGTGCCTAGTAAAGGTGTGCACAAAAGTCCAGGTTGCTGCCTCAAGAATAGAATTAGTATCCAATCCCTTGAAAAAAGCACCAGAAGAAGCCACACTGTAGTGGAATGAGCCTTAACAGAAGGAAGGAAGGCTCTTCACATGAAAAGAACAGAGAAAGGAAATGGTTTTAGATATTCAAGAAATGGCTTGCCTGTAAACAGCCAAACCTAAAAACCTACGACGAAAAGAAAAGTACAGTTTTGTACCTACCATAAATGTAGATGATAGAGTGTTCACACTGCTGCAGTCATTACACTTGGGTTATCTTGCAGTCAGGCGGTCCCCGCAGTCGGCCAAAGTTCCAAAGTCTTGGTCCGGCGTCGGTTGCTGTCGCTTCTTCCCTGACGTCAGTGCACCAGGGGTATACAAGATGCATCCGATGTCATTTTCTTCAGTTTTTCTTGCCCCAGATGTCAGGTGCCCCCAAGTAGGTAGGCAATACATATTGCTAATAAAACATATATAAAAAGTAAAAACAATACCTTCAGTTACAAGCAAATACACCACAAAGGTTGTATAGGATAGAAAGGTATAGATAAGTCCAGCTAGGACAGTGGGGATGGAGGGAGGGTAACCTGGACTGCAGCAGTGTGAACACTCTAACATCTATATTTATGGTAGGTACAAAACTGTACTATGTTCATCATGTTACACTGCTGCAGTCATTACACTTGGGTAGAATCCCAAAGCTTAGGTTGGGTGGCTGGTCTATAAAGAGTTAGGATTGGCTATGAGGCCCTGCAGAACTGCAGTGGCAAATCCTGCTCTGGATTTAGAGTAAAGAGGCAAGTGGTAATGCTTGGTAAAGGTGTGCACTGAACTCCAAGCTGCAGCCTCCAAAATTTCCTTGGTTGGTACTCCTCTGAGAAAGGCTGTTGAAGTGGCTGTTGCTCTGGTAGAATGTGGCCTAATGTTATTAGGGACTGATTTTACATGCTGTGTGTAGCAGTAACAAATACAGTGTCCTATCCATTTGGAAATAGTCTGCTTTGAGATAGCCTTGCCCTGTGATCCTGCAGCATATACTACAAACAGTTGCTCAGTTTTCCTGAAAGCTTTTGTTTTGTCCAAGTAGAAGCGTAGCTGCCTGTGTATGTCCAAAGAGTGCAGAAGTTTCTCCCCTTTATTCTGGGGGTTTGGATAAAAAGTTGGCAAATGGATGGTTTGATTAAGAGCCACACTAGATACCACCTTTGGCATGAAGGTAGGGTTTGTCCTTAAAGATACCCTGTCCTGATGAAAAATTATAAAAGGTTCCACTGCCATTAATGCCTGTAGCTATGAGACTTTTCGTGCTGAAGTTACTGCCAGGAGCAGAGCTGTTTACCATGATAAAAATTTTAGATCGGCTGTATTGGCTGGCTCAAAAGGTGGAAAGGTCAGTTTTTCCAAAACAAAATCCCAAGTTGGTGTTGGTGCTCTCCGGGGCAGTCTTATGTTTTTAGCCCCTCTGAGGTACTGCTTTAGCAAGGGATGAGAGAATAAAGGAGGATCTGTGTTGCAATGTGCTGAAATGGCAGAGGCGTGGATCTTAATTGATGAGAAGGATAGGCCTTTGTCCAGCATCTCAGTTAAGTATTGCAAAATCTGAGGAATGTTTGGGACAAGAGGGTCAAGGCTTTGAGTCTGGTTCCAGGCACAGAATCTCTTCCATTTTTTCTGAGTAAGATTTCCTGGTGCTAGGCCTCCTGGCCTCCAAAATGACATCCATAACAGCTTTAGACAGAGGTATTGCCTGTTTGACTAATGAATCTGCCATGCAGCCAGGTTTAGGGTTTTGAGCTGACCGTGCAGGATCTGATTGTTTTGTTGAGTCAGAAGGTATGAAATTTGAGGGAAAATCCATGGTGGGCCTTGAGCTAAGTTCTTTAAGATTGGGTACCAGTGCTGGCATGGCCAGTCTGGAGCAATCAGGATCATCTGTGTTTTTTCTTGTCTGGCTTTTAGGAGTACCTTTGAAAGGAGAGGCAGTGGTGGGAAGGCATAAACTTTTAGGCTTTTCCAGCTGAACGAAAGAGCATACACTTTCCATGTTTGTGTGTGGCAAGTCCTTGTGCAGAATTTTTGCAGTTGGCAATTCAGTGGGGAGGCAAAAAGATGCATGTCTGGGCATACCCATTTTTGCGTTACCATGCTGAAGATTTGTGGATTCAATTTCCATTCGTGAGGGTCCATGATATTTCTGCTTAGATAGTCTGCCAGAGCATTTTTTTTTTCTTGGCAGGAATTGTGCTTGCAGATGAACTTGATAAGTTAGAGCTGTGTTCCACAAGGTCATGGCTTGCCTGCATAGGGGGATAAGAATGAGTGCCCCCTTGCTTGTTTATTTACAACATTACTGTGGTGTTGTCTGTCTTTAATAATAATTGTCCTGGATGCAGAAGGTCCTTGAAAGCTGTTAGGGTATTTTGAACAGCCAACAACTCTTTTTGATTGATGTGAAGATGCATTTGGTCTGTGGTCCACTTGCCCTGAATACATTTTCCTGCCATGTGTGCTCCCCAGGTGTAATCCGAAGCATCTGCTGTTAGAGTCTGCCTGGCTGTGGGTAGAGTGAAAGGCTGACCCTTGTTGAGGTGACATGCCTGTGCCCACCATCGAAACTCCTGTTGTAGGCAGGGAATTATTGGTATTACTGCTTCTAAACTGTGAGAGTGTTGAGTCCAAACACTTTTTAGGTACCATTGTAATTTCCTCATATGCAGTCTGGCATATGGAATTAGTAGTATGCAGGATGCCATGAATCCCAGGGCCTGCAGAATTTTTCTTGCAGGGAGATGTGACTTTTTTGCCAGTAATTGAAAATATTTGAGTCAGTTGTCCTTGTTTGTCTGGCGTGAGATAAGCCATCTGGGCCGTTGTATTTAAGCTGGCACCCAGGAATATTATCTGTTGTGAGGGCACTAGTTTTGACTTCTTTTAATTTACTGTGCACCCTAGAGAAATTAGCAACCTTTTTACAAACGCCAGATGCGTTAGAAGAATGTCCTTTCTCTCTGCTTGAATGAAGCAGTCGTCCAGGTACGGATATATTTGAATTCCTTTTTGTCTGCAAAATGCAATTACTGGTGCCAGGCACTTTGTAAAGACCCTGGGCACAGTAGATAAGCCAAAGGGCAGTGCAGAGAATTGGTAGTCCATTGTACCAGCTTTGAATCTGAGGCATCTTCTGCAATCTTGTCTGATAGGGACATGCAGGTATGCCTCTTTGAGGTCCAAAGTAACAAGCCAAGCCTTCTTGCCCAGCATGGGAAGAAAGTGCTGTAGTGTCAACATTTTGAATTTTGGAACATCCAGGTACGCATTTAGAGTTGAAAGGTCTAGTATGGGTCTCCAGGCTTTGTCCTTTCTGGGGACCAGGAAGAGGCTCAAGTAAAATCCTTGTCCTTGTTCCTGCTGTGGTACTTTTTGAATAGCTCATGTCCATGAGGGCTGAAATTTGTTTTTGAGCCTCTGTCCATTGATTTTGTGGCAGGTTTGGCATTCCTTTTAGCCTTGGTAAAGTGTGAAAGTGTAACCTGAAACCTTGAGACACAATATTCACAACTCATTTGTCTTGGGTGACTGTTTGCCAATTTTGAGAAAAAAGTGCTAGCTTTCCCCCTAAGGGGGCTGCCAAAAGGGAAGTGCTTGGCATACAAAGGGGGAAGTCATTGGGACTGTTTCCTGTAAGGTTGAGACTTGTCCTCACCTCCTTTTGGGATGAGGTACCCCACTGTTGTTGTCTGTTAGAGCCTTGGGGTTGAGATCTGCCTCTTGGGTGTCTGTATCTGCCTCTCTGAGGCCTGTCTGACACTGGAAAGGACCAATTCTTTGTAGGCCAATTTCTGCTAAATCGAGTTGGCTGTACCTGTAAGAAATCTTTGACTGTTTGCATAGATTTAGCTTTATCCTACATTTTCTTTAACACCTCTTCTGCCTTAACCACCAAACAAGGCATCATGCTGTAAAGGAGCATCCAATAATTTTGCCTTAACATGATCAGGTAAACTCTGTTCTTTAACCAAGCATGTCTTCGAATCACAGAACCTGTAACTGCGGCTCTACAAGAGGCCTCTAAAGAATCAAAACCACATTGCAGAGTATGTTTTCCCACCTGTTCAACTGCATGCAATAAATCCTGCATTTCTTTATAAACTGGAGCTTCTGAGCTTGCAAGCATTTTCTGTTTTAACTGAGCCATTAAATATTGTTGGTACTTAAGCATGCGAAACTGGCAATTTAAAGCCCTTACTGCTAAAGTTGCAGAAGTGTAAACTTTCTTCCCTCATCTATCCAATGCTCTAGAATCTCTGTCAGAGGGGACTGGATTTTTTGCAATGGAAGCCTTAACCCCTTTGGGACCCTGGAAAATGGTTTCTGGGTCAGCAGAAGGGTTTTTATAAAGAAACTTGTGAGAGTCAGGGACTCTATATAATACCTATCTGGCTTGGCTGGTGCAGGGGGCAAAGAATCAGGAGAGAAGCTGGATTCAGAGAACACATCATCCACAATATCTAACACAGGTGGAATAGCCAGGGGCCTGTGCTGAGGCAATAAAAAGAAGTCCCTGAGCCTTTTCTTGGATTCTGAATAATCCTGACTTGCCCAATGGAAATGCTCCCTCATGGTATGTAAAGTTTCCCCAAAAGAGTAATCCTCAGGAGGAGAGGCTAAAAGGATAGATTCCTCAGCATCAGAGTCCTCATAGGGGGGTAGAGAGTATCCCTGGTCTGAAGAGGAATCAGAGAAATCATAGTCTGTATCCTGTCTAGGCCTTTTCTCAGGAGGGGGATGGGAACCCCCGATTAGAGTAATGAGGTCTTCGGCCATTTTGAGCATCTGTTTCTTTGGCATAGAGGACTGTCCAGGAGAATGCTGTACTTGCTTCTTTGTTTTTAATGGTGTTTTTGTCTTGGCTGTTGCTTTAATGGTAAGTTGTGAAGGTCTGAAAACACCCTCAGAAGCAGATGCTTGCTCAGCGGCTCCGGACCCATCTGAGGGATTAGTTTCCGTAGGCCCAATACCTTGAGTTTCCACAGGCCTAGTTATCTCCACGTGGGAGTCGGAGGCAGCCTGTGGCTCTGAGGTAGCGGGTGTCAGGGGCTGTGAAAGCACTTCACTGAGAACCGGCGACTGGCCTAGAAGAGGCTTCGTCGTCGGTTTTGGACCTCTGATGCCTGTCTTTATCCTTGTCTTTGTGTTTAAGAATTGCGGTCGTCAGTTGTTCCGACGGCATTGTATAATTGAACCTTCAGCCAGTAGTGCAAAGCAAAATCAAAATGTCGTTTTATAGTGCGTTTGTTAAATCTAGCACAAAACCGACAACTAGTGACGTCGTGATCAGGGCCTAGGCATGGAATACAGTAAGAGTGGAAGTCCTTATGAGGTATTTGCTTCCCACAAGAAATACAATTATTAACTTTTTCTGACATCGGTCTGAGGCAAGGAAAAAGTTTCCCCAACGGGGTACTTAGCTTTATTGAAGACTTTGGATCTGAAATTCGACTTTGAAAATCTGAGGAGTCAGCCTGCGAACTGCTTTTGCTTCGAGCACCGCAAGGCAAGAAAGACTGAAGAAAATGGCATCGGATGCATCTGACGTCAGGGAAGAAGCGACAGCAACCGATGCCGGACCAAGACTTTGGAACTCTGGCCGACTGCGGGACCGCCTGACGGCAGGATAACCCAAGTGTAATGACTGCAGCAATGTAACACGATGAACATCAAAAAGCTGTTCAGATTTATGAAAAGTTTTAGTCTTATCCAAATAAGATCAGAGTTGTCTATGCAAATCCAAGGTGTGCAAAACCTTCTCAGTAGCAGATGACAGAGAAGGGAAAAAAGTGGGCAAATGATTAAGAGGCAACTCATTAACCACCTTTGGTATTAAAAGGATCAGTACAAAGGGACACCCTGTCCTTATAGAAAAACTAAAAAAGGAGGAACAGCCATAAGGGCTTGCAGCTCAGACAAGTCTGGCAGAAGTAAGGGCCAAATGAACAGTCTTCCAAGATCAATGCTGTAAGGAAGCTGAGGCAGCAGGTTCAAAAGGAGCCAGAGTCAATTTTTCTGAAACAAATTAAAGTCCCAGGAAGGAGGGATAGGCTTCCTGGGAGGCCTAATGTGAAGGGTGCCTTTAAGAAATTGTTTGGTCTCAAATCTAGAGGCCAAGGGGGGTATTCAAAGGCAGACAAGCAGACGTAGCTGAAAGCTGGGCCTTACCAGAAGAATATGACAACCCAGCATTGAGCAATTCATACAATTAAGAAAGAACCAAAGGAACATCCACAGTAAGTGGATACGGGTTACAAGAAAGACACCAAACAGAAAATCTCTTCCATTTGGACAAATATTTTCTAATAGGGTGTTTACTGGCCTCCTGCAGGACCCCAATCATATCCTCAGAAAAAAAGGTGTCTGAAGGGGATCAAAACCCACAAAATCAACTGAAAAGTGGACAGGTGGGGATGAATGAGATACCCCTTGTCTCGTGTGAGTAGGTCCAACCTGTGAGGTAAGTTGTGAAGACTGCCCCTGGCAAAATACAGAAGAGGAGAGGAATCAATGCTGTCTGGGCTAAAAGGGAGTCACCAACAAGATTTTGGGAGCATCCTATTTTATCTTGAACACAGCTTTCAGGATGGGGAGGGAAGGCATAAAGAAGCATCCCCTTCCAAGAAAGAGAGAGGGCATCCACCTTCCAGGCCAGAGGACATGGGACTCTGGCATAAAAAAAGAGGAAGTTGTCTGTTCAGAGGGGAGGCAAACAGATCAACTTGAGGAGTACCCCACTGGTGGATAATGCCCAGAAACAAGTCTCTGTGAAACTTCCACTCATGGGATTGTGTTATAGTCCTGCTCAGAGAATCTGCCACTATGTTCTAATCCAAAGGAATGTAAACTGCCTGAAGGGTCACCAGATACTAGATAGCTAGATCCCAAACCTAAAGGGTCAATCTACATAGCAGTAAAACCTTGCCCCCCCGCCTGGTATATCCCCCCTTGCATGTTGATATACCACATCACTTTGGTAAAGTCTGTGAGAATCCTGAGAGGCCCTGGAAGGAAGAAGATGAAAAGCCTGAAGAGCTAAAAGAAGAGCTCTCATCTCTTGACAATGATGCGGTCTTTCTTTTGTTGAAGAGGCCAAAAGCCCTGCACTTTCATATGACCAAAGGAGGCCCTCCAAACCACATCTAAGGCATCTGTGAAGAGTTTCTGATGAGATAGGAGGTTGAACAGGAAGCCCTGGGTTGAGAGACAACTGATAAATCCACCAGTGAAGTTCCAGCTGGAGGTATGCAAGAAAACAGACTAGAAAATTTAAAGGATGGTAACACTGACGCTAAACTGATTTTAGAAACCACTGGAGCTTTCTCATGTTCAGCTTGACCAGAGGAAGCATAAGAATGGTTGAAGCCATGTAACCCAGAGCCCTTAGACACTCCCCGTCTATAATGGAAGTTGGACGAAGAAAGAAGTGAAAGAAAGCAGAGTTAAGGCCTTTGGAGAAAGCAGAGATGCCAGCATTGGAACAGTTTGGAGCCTGCATCCTAGAAAAACATGATCCTGAGGAGGAGTCAGGAATGCTTTTGGAAATTTACAGTAAACCCCAGGCTTTGCAGGAGACTAATAGCAAAATGAAGATGCGGCAGTAAAATCTATGGAGAAAAGACCTGAATGAGCAAATTATCCAGGTAAGGAAAGACCTGTATCCCTCTCAACCTGCAGAAAGCAATCACAGGAGTGAAGACCCTTGGAGCAGTAGAGAGGCCAAACGGCAAAGCAATGAACTGAAAATGCCAGGAAGCAACATTGAAATTAAAAACTTCCCAAAAGGAGGATGAATAGGAATGTGCAGATAAGCATCCTTGCAATCTAGGGGAAACTAGAAAAGCCTGAGGAAGAAGCAGAGGAAACCAAGTTTGCAGAGGCAGCAACTCAAAGGAAGGGACCTTTAGAAAGGTTTTTAACTGAGACAGCGCCAGAATGGGTCTCCAGGTGCCTTCTTTGCTGGGGACCAAGAACATTTTGGAGTAAAATCCTTTCCCGCACTGAGCAGTTGAAACTTCTTGAATGGTTCCTTGAGTCAACAGGTCCTGAAGCAGCTCTGAAAAAAAGGGCAGTTGCTCAAGGAGGCAGAGAATGCCCAAAAAGGGAGGGAGAGAGATTTCCAAACCATGTAATAACCCTGGTAAATTATGGAAAGAACCCAGGAGTTTTGGATGAACTTTACCCAAATAGGAAGGGGCAGGGAAAGACACACAAAAAGCGGAATGTGACCGAGAAAAACAGAATAGTCAGCAACTGGTTTCTCAGGAAAAGGAGGCTTCTGAGTAGGAGGAGTAGGGGTATAGCCTCAGCAGGAGGGACCCTTCTACCACCCTTTTTACCTTTGGGAAAAGGGCAAGACTGTCTACAAACAAAAGGGAGGCTTGTTAGGATAATTCCTCTGAAACTTGGGAACAACTGAAACAAAAATATGCTTCAATTCTTGTAAGGCCTTGCCCTTTTTTTGTAGGAAGCTGTAGCAGCACCACCAAATAAATGCTTATTATCCAGAAGAGCATCCATAAGCTTAGCCATGATACAGTCAGGCAAAGGCTGAAGTCTGAGCCAGGAATACTTCCTTAAAACAGATCCAACAGCAGCAGCCCTAGATAAAGTATCAGCTGCACCACAGCTGCATTTAATGGAATGGCAAGCAACTTGAGAGGACTTCCCTAACAAGGCAAGAGCTGAGGCCTTCCCTTCAGAATCAGGAAGATTAGAAATGGCTTGACAGGCCTGAGAGAGAAGAGCCCAGACATACCTGGTCATATGTGTGACAGTTCACAGCTCTAAAGGCTAGGGTAGCAGAAGTTTACACGTAGCCTCACCATGGTTCTAATGTCCTTGTCAGAGGGAAGTAATTTAGTCAAAGGCAACAATTTGAAAGGCTCATCAGAAGCCACTGACACCACCGAAGGGTCAGGAGTGGAACACTTAAAGAAACCTGCAGTCATCAGGCACTTTACAACACCTATCAGATTCCTTGGGAGTCAAAAGCCTGAGAAGCAGTGGAAAAAGAATCCAACAGGGCAGGAGGAACAGCAGAGGGCCTAGGAGACTCCCATCTGCAGAAGCTCATAGTACGTCTTCTGAACAGACACTAGAGTACAGTCCCATTTGAAAAATTCCATTATTCTGGGAATAGTATCACCAAATGAATTCTCCTTAAAAGGAGAGTCAGGCCTAACAGATTTTACTTCAAGGCCATAGTCTAATGGAGAAGGAATATGAGTGGAATAGGTAAGTGACTCTTCATCAGAATCAGCATCAAAGGAATCCTGTTCCCGAGGCTTCTTGACAGGGGGTAAAAGATCAAGGAGGAGCAGGAACATAAACCCCCTGTGGAGGTTTCAAAGTCATAAGAGCATTAAACAGACCTTGAATGAAGTTTTGGTAGTCACTCAGAGGATCTTTTGGAGCAGGTGAAATATGTTTAGTCTTCTGCTTCTTTTTAAGAGGAATGTCCTCCTTGAAAAATTTAGGAGGCTCTGACTTCTGACAACACTCTATAATCATAGCTGACACCTCTTTCTTCATTAATATCCGAGGAATCCCCCCCGGCCCTTGGGTAATTACCAGCTGTGGTTCCCCCTTTACATCAGAAGCAGATGTCTGCAAGACCTCTATAGATGTGTGTGGAGTCGGATCCATGCCATCCCCCGAAATGGTTGCAGCAGAGGAATCCGAGAATGAAACCAGATAATCTTCTGGGCTTTCACCAACCTGAAGAGAGATGTCCAGTAAAGGAGATGCAGCTGAAGAATCAGAGTGAGATTTCTTGGCCTTCTTTGCAGGTGGCTGCCCCTCAGGCCATGAAGATCCTTCCATGGTATCCTTAGCCAGCAGTTTAAGCCACTGGTTCTCCGGGTATATCGCAATAGAAGAAAGTAAACTATGCAACATCTTAGGGATGAAAGCTCGACAAATCTCATAGGATGTACGGTTGCGGGAAGCACCAAAACAGAACAAATACTGCTTGTGACTATTTTTATAAGGAATCTGTCTCCTGCACTGGCATTCTTTCTGGATGACATGAAACAGAAAAAAACAAAAACAAGCCAAAACTAGGATAAGAAAATCAAAAATCCCAACAGAGTACTTGTCTGTAAGTAGCTGAAAACCAGCAGACGAAAAAGTATTCAGACACACAACTGAAGATCGCATTCACACTGGTGGCAAAGAAGTTCTGAGGCTGGTATGTCTGGATGTCAACTTTATGCCTTACACCATGCGCTTGCAGCATACGTGTGATGTACAGTGTACCCTTTACAATCAAGAGGCTTTGGTACACTGGCCGGACATCAAGCTGCCCTTTGCAGGGTATCCTTATTGTAAGGAATACTGTGACAGTGATATAGAAGGACATCACTGCATATAGTCATGAAAAGCACCCAAACGATCTTTATGGGGAATTTGCCTCCCACAATGACATCTTCCCTTTCTGGATGACATGTAAACTCACAAAAATAAAAGTCAGAAAAAAAGAGAAGAAAGAACCCCAATGGGGCATTTATTTGAAATATGGTTCAGTAACCAGCACAGGAGGAGCATTCAGACAGACATTCAATGATGGCGTCCGGACTGGCGGCAAAGAAGTTCTGAAGTATTAATGCCTGTACATCACTTTTATGTCCTACGCCTTGATCGGGGAGAGCATGTGTGTGTGACACACGACCTCTATAAAATGTAATGCTTTGGTATACTGGCCAGATGCCTGGGCTATGCCCGGCAGGGGATCCCTTTTGTAAACAACACTGCAAGGACATCATCGGAGTCAAACTCAAACCCCCCCCCCCTCAAGATCTGGCGCCGACGCTACAGCTCTAAGATCCTTCTAGATCCAAAAGAGTCAGAGTAATCTGTGACAGAAGTAGTGTCAGAGTTAGAGAAGGCAAAGCCTTCAGATACGACATAGACAAGCTTTGAGGTTTCAGGTCTGAAATCTCCAAAAATCACAGGATGGATCAGAGTAGAAGTTAAAGGCTGAGGATGTACAGGAGGGCAGACTCACTGAGTCAAAATAACCTTCAACTTAATCTGAGTTCTGAGAAACGTTCACACCATCCTGTCTGCAGGTGCTTCTGTAAGGCTCCTAGAAGACCTAAGGGAGGAGGAAGCTGAAAGTGGACGGAGTACCATTCAAGGAGTTTCTTGCAGGAAGTGGGAGCGCATCCTCAAAGTCACTGGCTCTGGATAAATTTGGAAGTGGCTTGAGGTGACTTCAATTTTGCAATGGTCAGATCCAAGAGTGTAGTCAGATCTGAGGATTTTGATTTTGCCAGGGTTGCGCCCAAAAAAGTTGACATATTTGAGGTTTTGGAAATCTTCTCAGGCAGAGATGAGCCCGAAGAAGTTAAAGGAGGACAGCGATCAGGGGAAGACTTCCTCAATTCTTTGCATTTGTCCGCAGCCCCTCTTGAAGAGGATGGAACTCCAGAGGCAAAAGAAGATTAAAGAAATAGACCCCTTTGAATCAACTTATTTTTTCTTCCCAAAAGAGCCCTAGAGGTATCGCAAATCTCAGTATTTAAATGTCTAGCTCCCAAACAATATTTCCACTCACAGCGATTATACGAGTTTGAAATTTTGTGCCCGCATGAAGGGCACTTCTTAAATTCAGTTGTTTTTTTCTGAAATAGCAAAACACACAACCGCAAGAAAAGGAAAAAAAAGAAAAGTAAGAGAAAACATACCAACAATGGTAAAGCTTTTCCTTTACAGGTACTAAATTTAAATATGCAATCAACAAATACTAACAATGGTAACAGAGAGGTACCAACAATTAAGTAGGAAAGGAAGGGAACAAGGTCTCATGGCCCAATGCTGCACTGCCAAGAAAGGAAAAGGATTTAAAATTCCTCAGAAAAGGAAATAAAGGATACAGCTCTCTTTCTTTTTTTTAAATTGGGGTGGAATGAAATAGAAAAAAAGAATGACAAAATATGGTCAAAAAAGTACTTATCCAATAAGACCTGCTTGAGTCAACAGTGACCATGTCCAAATGCTGAAGTGGTAAATAAGTCTGAGGTAATGGAGGAGAAGAGGATTACAGGTAAAGGGAGGAGCTCTTGTTACAGAGCCTAAAGTCTAATGAAGTGGCCGAGGAGAGATCTGAACTCAGATCAAAGAATATCAGTTGAGAAATAGATGAAAAATACATCAGATCTGTAGCATTTCCAAGCAGACAGTTTCTCTGCATTGTCTTTGTCATCGGGCAACAATCTACCCTGAAAGCATCTGCTCGGTAGCTACAAAACCTTCCTTTGTTTGGGCAAAGAAACCAAACAGATGGCATGTATTCTTTAAAAAACATACCTGTTCATGGAAAAGCTGAGCTAGGGGTGGACATCCGGGATATGAAGGGCTTTTTGGGTCCATGCATGTCTGTGTTCACATGCATCCAGACACTTCCACATCAATGTCCACATCCCCAGGACAGTATCCATGCGCACATGTCCATCTGTGTTTACTTATTTGCGTGTGTGTTTCTACATGTGTTCCCACTCATCCCCAACCCAAGTTTCAGTCCTAAAAAGAAAAGAAAAAATGGAAGATTAACAGACTAGCTCAAGGGTAGTTCAGATGCTCTAGGAACCTAATCCTTGTATAAATAAAGAAAGAAAGAAAGAAAGCCTTCCTATATCCAACAGCTCAAGGCTCAGAGTGCCTGCAAGCAGAGGGGATGTCAAAAAGAAAAAGTATCCTGCAAAAAACTGAACTACAATAATGTCACCGAGTTAGTATGCTTAACCAAATGATCCTTCTCAATCCAACAATTAAGTTCTACAGAGGGGAGGCTTTCCTCAAAAGGTTGCAGGTTTAGAATTCATGTAATAAATTAGTCAGACGGTGCTAGGCCACAATTCTATCCTCCACAATGTCACGGGGATCAGATGCAGTCAACACATGCACCACACTGCTGAATAACAGAGATCAAAACTGGAGCACTCCTAATTGCTGAAACACCTTGAGAATAAAAACACCTACACGAGGGTACTACTCATCGACTTCAGCTCTGTTTTTAACAAAGTCATCCCTCTTCGTCTGGTAATGAAGCTACTCTAACTAGGCATCAACACTCCACTTTGTAACTGGATTCTTGACTTTTTCACAGACAGAAGTCAAAGTGTACGTGGGAAATAACTCCTTCAGACAACATCACTCAACACTGGAGTCCCACAAGGATGTGTACCAAGTCTCTTGCTGTTCACCCTGTTAACAGGTGATTGTACAGCCATGTACAATACACACCACATCATCAAGTTTGCTGATGGCACAATGATGGTTGCCCTCATCAGTAAAAACGATGAAACAGCATATAGACATGAGGTGGAAATAACTGATTACCTGGTGTGGAAATAATAGCCTTAAATGTAAACAAGACAAAAGAGCTAACTGTGGAGTATAGGAAATGTAACAAGGAACATTCTACCCTCACCATCAATGGGGAAACAGAGTGAGAAGCATGAAGTTTCTGGGAATGCACATTGATGAGGACTTGTCTTGGACCACAAATACAAATGCCAAAAGCAGTAAAGTGCACCAGAGATTGCACTTTTTTAAGAAAGCTGAGGAGAGTGAATCTCCCCATTGATAGTTCTCACTACCTTCTACAGAGGTACTACAGAAAGCATCCTGACGAATAACCTTGTAGTATGGTATGGAAGCTGCTCTACCTCTGAGCGCAAATCTATCCAGAGAGCAGTGAAGACAGCCAAGAGGATCATTAAGACCACCTTGCCACTTATACATGACTTGTATTTACTGAGATGTCTCAGGAGGGCCAGAGGAATAATTAAAGACTGCACTCAACCTGCTTACAGACTGTTCCTGCATCTATTATCCAGAAAATGTTTCCAAAGCATGCATTGTAGAACTACAAGATTCAGGAACAGCTTCTTCCCAAATGTCATCAGGCTGCTGAACTCTAGTAACCAGTATGCTCCACGATGGCCATCTGGGTCAGTAGAAACTGTAGAAGCTTGTCTCAGATAGTGCATTAACCTAGTTACCAGTCTCATCTAATACTTAGTGCAATACTCAGAATGACTATAACTTGTAGGCCATCTACAGTAGTAGCAATGCAGTAAAATATCTCCTCTTTCAGTGCAATACATGTTATGAATTCAAAAATTAACCACAGTGCAATACTCTGTCTCCTTCTGTGCAAGGATCAATGCAATGTCTTAATCAAGTACCTTTGCAATACTAAAGTCTCGTGCAAGTAAGTGTTCACTTTGAAAAGTATTAAAATAAGTTTCTAGTTATGTGCAATATTAGTCTACCTGCATGTCTGTGATGTAATAGCTAGGTGCTATGTGTGTAAAGGTCTGTGAAAACAGTCTATATGTTGTCTGCACATTAGAGTCCGGAGGCATGGAATTTTGTTCAGTTTTTGCACTTGTGTGATTTCTGAATGACAATAAAGTTTACTTTGACTTTTTGACATGACAGGTCAGGATAACCTACAAGATAACCTGACTGGATTTGGTATAGAATTCATAATCTGGGTATAATGTACTATTTCCACTGTCGGCACAAGTCTGCTAAGAGGACAGCTTCCTAATCACCACCACTGACAACGGAAATCCTAGATGAAGAACAAGCAATATCAAGTAGTTCATAACCAGTAGTGAGATCCTAAGGTGGAGATGAACACTACTCAAATCATGATTGACATTTCTGGCCAAGACTGGGACTTTTTCCATATGCAATCAGGGATACAGGAAGCCAATCCATTTTTGGCCACCATGAGATGATGAGAAAACAGTTTAGCCCATTTTCCCTAAACTTTGAGAATTCACATGAGAGAATGGTACCACAATGTGCAGGAATCTCAAAGTAGACTGTAAAAAATTTCAACCTCTACCCCCCCCCCCACCCCTTTCCCTGCTACAAGCCATGTTCTCCCAGATGAAGCTTGACGTCTAAAGTACCCTACTTCCAGGAGACCCTGAGCAGGCATGGTACCTGTATTTGCCATTTCAGAAAACCCGGAAAACTAGTTCAAAGAGTACACAAACTCTTGCACTTCAACAGAGATGTGAACTGATGCACGATGCCCCAAATAAGCATATGGCCTCCATATATAGGGATGGTGGAAGTGGCAGACCCTTGTGTATCCCTGCTTGTTTAGATCACGCACACAAGGATCATCTGGCTTAAAAATATTCCCAAGTTCTCTCATCTCCAAGGTTTTCAAGGTCAAGAAGTCTACCTGAAGTTCTAGCTGTCTAATGTGGAGAACCCTTCTCCAGGAGGTAAAGTACAGTTGTGTACACTTACCATAAATGTAGATGTTAGAGTGTATTCACTGTTGCAGTCATTACACTTGGGTAATCTGCTGGCAGGTTGCCCTCAGTCGGCCTGATTAACAAAGTCTTGGGTCCTGCATCGGTTGCTGTCCCTTCTTCCATGACGTCAGGTCATCAGGGGTATAAAACATGCAGCCAATGCCATTAAATCAGTTTTTCTTGCCCCAGATATCAGGTGCCACCCAAATGGGGATATATATATATATATATATATATATATATATATATATATATATATATATATACATATATATATAAATAATTTACAACACAAAAAATATATCTCCAAACAAAAAGCAAATACACCCAAAAGGGCTTTTAAGCATAGTAAAAGAAAGTAGAGGTATAGTAAGAGAAAAAACAGGGGGCTGGAGGGCGGGTAACCAGGACTGCAACAGTGAATACACGCGAACATCTACATTTATGGTTAAGTGTACATAACTGTACTATGTTCTTCGTTTCACTGTTGCAGTCATTACACATTTGGGTAGAATCCCAAAGCTATGGTTGGGAGGATGGATTTATACAGCATTAGGACCAGCTATAAGGCCCTGCAGGACAGCAGTGGCAAAGCCAGCTCTGGATTTGGAGAAGAAAGGTAAATGGTAATGTTTGGTGAACATATGAACTGAGCTCCAGGTAGCAGCGTCTAGAATGTCTCTGGTAGGAACGCCTCTGAGAAAGGCTGCAGAAGTAGATGCAGCCCTGGTGGTATGAGATCTGATCCCTTGGGGAATAGTTTTACCATGGTGTATATAGCAGAAACGAATACAATGGCTTATCCATTTGGAAATAGTCTGCTTTGAAATAGCCTTTCCCTCAGCCCCTGCAGCAAATGCCACCAGTTGTTCAGATTTTCGTAGAGATTTTGTCCTGTTTAAGTAAAATCTAAGTTGTCTGTGCACATCCAATGAATGCAGAATCCGCTCACCCTTGTTCTGTGGATTGGGAAAGAAAGTTGGCAGATGAATAGTCTGATTAAGAGCCACACTGGATACCACCTTAGGCATGAAAGATGGACTGGTCCTGAGAGACACCCTGTCCGCATGAAAAAATAATGAAAGGCTCCACTGCCATAAGAGCCTGTAATTCAGAAATCCTTCTAGCTGAAGTGACTGCTAAAAGGAAAGCTGTTTTCCAGGAGAGAAATTTTAGGTCTGCAGTAACAGCTGGCTCAAAAGGAGGGAGAGTGAGTTTTTCCAATACAAAATTGAGGTCCCATGCAGGGGTTGGAGCTCTCCTGGGAGGTCTTAAGTTTTGGCCCCTCTGAGGTACTGCTTTAGCAGAGGATGCGAGAAGAGAGGAGGCTCTGTGTTGTACTGAGCTGAAATGGTGGAGGTATGGACTTTTACGGAAAAAACAGATAGGCCCTTGTGAAGCATCTTGTGAAGCATCTCAGTTAAGTATTGCAAAATCTGAAGAATATTGGGCATTGCTGTGCTTATTCCTTGTGATTGGTTCCAGGCAAAGAATCTTTTCCATTTGTCAGCATAAGATTGTCTAGTACTAGTCCTTCTCACCTCCAAAATGACATCGATCACAGGTTTGCTGAGGGATGCCGAGGATGAATTTAGATGATTAGCCACGCTGCAAGATTCAAAGTTTGGAGCTGAGTGTGCAGAATTTGGTTGTTCAGCTGTGACAGTAGGTAAGGTGTCTGAGGCAGGTGGAAGGTGCAACACATTCCGCAGGAGTGGGTACCAGTGTTGGCGAGGCCAGTCTGGAGCAATCAGAATCATTTTTGGTTTGCCCTGTCTGACTTTTAGTAGAACTTTGGAGAGCAGAGGCAGAGGGGGAAAAGCATAAATTGACAGGTTTGTCGAGCTGAATGATAGAGCACCCACTTTCCAAGCTTTTTTGTGATGAATTCTTGTGCAGAATTTGTCCAACTGATAAGTTCTGGGGTGAGGCAAAAAGATCTATGTCTGGACTCCCCATTTGCGTGTCAACATGTTGAAACTTCGTGGTTCCAGTTTCCATTCATGTGGGTCCATAAGATTTTTGCTTAGTTTGTCTGCCAGAGTATTCAGCTTTCCTGGCAGGAATTGAGCTTGTAGTTGTATTTGGTAGGTCAAGGCAGTGTTCCACAATGCCATGGCTAGTCTGCAAAGGGGATAGGAATGTGTACCCCCCTGCTTATTTATCACATAGCTGTGGTGTTGTCTGTCTTATCATTAATTGTCCTGAATGAAGGTAGTCCTTGAAGGCTGTCAGTGCATTCTGCACAGCTAGCATCTCTTTCTGATTGATATGAAGGTGCATTTCACTTGGGCTCCATTTGCCCTGAATGCACTTGCCTGCCAGATGAGCCCCCCAAGCATAGTCTGATGCATCTGTAGTAAGGGCTTGGGTGGCAGGGGGTGGAGAGAATGGCAGTCCCTTGTTTTGGTGGCAGGCCTCTGCCCACCATAGGAACTCTAGTTGCAGGCAAGGTATGACAGGAATCATTGTTTCCAGGTTGTGACAAAGTTGACTCCATAAACTTTTAAGTACCACTGAAGTTTCCTCATATGCAGTCTTGCATATAGAATTAGAAGAATGCAAGAGGCCATGAACCCCAAAGCTTGCATAATTTGTCTTGCCGATAGCAGGGTTTTTGTGGCCACCTGTTTGAAATAAGTCATCAATTGAATTTGCTTTTCTGGCATATGTTAAGTCATCTGGGCAGTTGTATTCAAGTTTGCACCCAGGAATGTAACTTTTTGAGAGGGTACCAGTTGTGATTTCATTTCGTTTATGGTGTACTCTAGACAAGTTAGAACCCTTTTTACAAACTTCAGATGCTTTAGAAGAATGTCCTTGTTTTCTGCCTGAATTAGACAATCGTCCAGATATGGATATATTTGAACTTTTCTTTGCCTGCAAAATGCAATTACTGGATCCAGGCACTTTGTGAAGACCCTGGGCACAGTAGATAAGCCAAAGGGCAGTGCAGAGAAATGGTAATGCAAGTAGCCTGCTTTGAAGCGGAGGTATCTTCTGCAAGATTCCCAGATTGGGATATGCAGGTAAGCCTCTTAAGTCTAGAGTTACCAACCAGGCATCTTTGCCTAGCATAGGATGTAACTGTTGAAGAGTCAGCATCTTGAATTTTGGAATGTCCAGAAATGTGTTCAGAGTAGATAAGTCCAGAATTGGACGCCATGATTTGTCTTTTCTGGGTACCAGGAAGAGTCTTGAGTAGAAACCTTGTCCTTTTTTGCTCTTCTGGCACTGGTTGAATAGACCCCATGTTCATGAGGGGACAGAACCTGTTTCTGGGCCTCAGCCCACTGATTTGGGGGCAGGTCTGGCCATCCGTTTGGGATTGGCAACGTGTGGAAATGAAATCTGTATCCCTGGGACACTATATTTAAAACCCATTTGTCCTGGGTTATAAGTTGCCAATTTCGTGCATGAAGTGTCAGTTTTCCCCCCAAAGGGGCAGCTAAAAGGTAAGTGCTTGGGGAGTGTAGAGGGAAGTCATTCAGACTGTTTACCATAGGGAGGAGCCTTGTTGCTTCCAGATTTGGAGGTGGAGGCACCCCATTGTTTTGTTCTAAAAGTCCCTTGTGACTGAAACCTGGAGCCTTTGGAATGTCTGGGTTTGACTTGAGTGGCTCTCGAAGGGACTGGAAAGGACCAGTTCTTAGTAGGCCAGTGCCTACTAAATCTTGGAGGTTGCACTTGTAATAAATCTTTCACAGTTTGCATAGATTTAGCTTTATCTTCCATCTTTTTTAAAAACATCTTCAGCCTTATTACCAAAGAAACAGTCCTGTTGTAAAGGAGCATCCAACAATTTTGCTTTAACATGATCAGGCAGAGTTTGCTCTTTAAGCCAAGCATGCCTTCTTAGCACAGACCCAGTTACAGCAGCCCTGCAAGAGGCCTGCAAAGAATCAAAACCACATTGCAAAGTATGTTTTCCAACTTGTTCAGCTGAATGTAATAAATCCTGTAAATCTGTATTTTCCACACAGTCAGAAATTAACATAATTTTCTGTTTAAGTAGTCCCATGATATGCTGTTGATATTTAAGCATATGAAAGTGACAGATTAAAGCCCTGATTGCCAAGGTTGCAGAAGTGTAAACCTTCTTACCCCATCTATCCAGCGCCCTGAAATCTCTATCAGAAGGGGTAGGATTTTTAGCAGAAGAAGCCTTAATGCCCTTGGGATTCTGATAAATGGTTTCAGGATCAGCAATAGGATTCTTGAAAAGGAATTTGTGGGAGTCAGGAACCCTGTAGTATCTGTCTGGCTTACAAGGAGCCGGAGGCAGAGAATCAGGAGCCATACTAGATTCTGAAAAAACATCATCAACAATGTCTAGAACAGGCGGTATAGCCAAAGGCCTATGCTGAGGGAGAAGAAGAAAATCCCTAAGTCTCTTTAGATTCAGAGAAATCCTGACTTTCCCAGTGGAAATGTTCCCTTAAGGTATGTAAAGTTTCCCCAAAGGAAAAATCCTCAGGGGGAGAAGCAGAAGGAAAGGAATCTTCTGCATCGGAGTCCTCATAAGTAGGTACAGACAAATCCTGTTCATTGGAAGAGTCAGAAGAAATTGATTATGAATCTTCTGAACAGGATTCTATGTCTTGCCTAGGCCTCTTAGAAGGAGGGGGTTGGCTACCCCTGATCAGAGTAATTAAATCTTCAGCCATTTTGATCACTTGTTTTTTAGGCATAGGGGCCTGCACATGTGGCACAGGCGTCATTTTTTTAGACACAGATTTAGATTTTGGCCTTAGTTTTGAAGACGGCGTTGGTCTAATATAAAAATCTGTAGGCCTGAAAACATCCTCAGAAGCCGGTGCCTGCACAGCGGCTCCAGACCCATCTAAGGTAGAGACATCCGCAGGTTCCATAATTGAAGCATCTTGCGGTATACTGGACTCAGAATGAGTCTCAGTAGAGGCCTGCGAATCAGAAGTATTGGGTTTCAGGGACTGTGAAAGCACCTCACTGAGTACCGGCGAACTGGCAACTGGCTTAGGAGAAGCGTCATTGTCAGTTCTGGACCTCGACGGTCTGTCTCTGTTTTTTCTTTGCATTTTTTTAGGTATTCTGGTAGTCACATTGCTAACAGACGACATTTCTGGATAATTAAATCGTGAGCCAAAATATTTAGAAGCAAAAATATACCGACGTTTAATAATATGTTGATTAAAATTAGCACAAAACCGACAGCAAGGCACATTGAGGTCAGGGCCTAGGCAAGAAATACAGTACAAATGAAAATCCTTATGAGGTATTTACTTCCCACAAGTAGTAATTCAATTATTAACTTTTACTGACATCGGTAAGGAGCAAGAAAAAGTTTCCCCCAACGGGGTACTTAGCTTTTGGTTGAAGACTTCGGTTCTGAAAACTCAAAAATGAAAATTTCAGGGGTCGGCCGACCGGCACTTGTGAACTGCTTCTGCTTCGGGCACCGCGCTGCAAGAAAGACTGATTTAATGGTGTCGGCTGCATGTTTTATACCCCTGACGTCATGGAAGAAGGGACAGCAACGACGCAGGACCCAAGACTTTGTTAATCAGGCCGACTGAGGGCAACCTGCTAGCAGATTACCCAAATGCAATGACTGCAACAGTGAAACACAAAGAGCATCCATACTATTTCTAGCACATGGGAACAAAGGTGGGCTTCTCACTTTGCCCATGAAACATCTGATGGGTTCAGATACAGAAAGAAAAAAAATTAAGAAAGTTAGAGGGGACTCTCCATTACTCCAGGTCCCAGCAACAAAGATCCAACAAAAGATCCATTAGGTTGGGGGTGGACCTGTAGGCACTGCCTCCACAGTGTACTGTAACACTACATCCTCAGCAGTACAAATGTCACCATAAAGACTGTGGCAGCCATCAAGATAAGGAAGGTAGCAGAATCAGGGCTGGGACTCTGATCTGGATACTCACCTAGGAAGCCAATGCTATGACTTCCTACCCCCTTTCCAAGAACAGAAACCAGCACTGGAGATGTTCCGATCCTTGCCTATTCAGATTATCCTCTGAAAAATTCATACAGGATACATCACAAACTATTACTCTATTATTACTCTCCTCCAAGACAGCAAACAAAGAAATATCCACTGCAAGAAAGCTTCAAAAAGTCCTCATAAGAGATACCAGGAAGGACTCATCCAATTGGATGAACACATGGACGTTATTTTCCTGAAATGTTTTACCTCTACAGTTAATGCACTGGTAAATGAAACTCAAACTGTAGAATTATATACTGAAATGATGTCCAGATAACCGCATTAGAATAACTCCTTTGTGTATCCCAAACACTGAAGTACAAAAAATCATCCATATCCAGCAACATTATTTGTGTACCCAAAAACAGTGATGTGCAAAAAGGAATTCATCAAGTCTGACAACGTTATCAAAGTAGTCTGCAGCAAGAAGGTATAGAAGGCACTGGAAAATCACTACTCTAAGCCTGATATTTATATATATATATATATATATATATATATATATATATATATATATATATATATATATATATATATACACACACACACACATATATATATATATATATATATATACATATATATACATACACACACACACACACACACACACACACACACACACACACACACACACAGATGCTTCCCCTTCATATGATCGAATTTCTCTAAACTCGAAAGTCATAAAACTTGAAACCAGAATCTCGAATTTTAGAGAAACTCGAACATATAAAAGGGACAAAAAAGATTAGCCCCTTTCAAGCAGGGGGGCTTCGCCCCCCCCCTTGCACCCCCCACACCCCCCCTTGGGGGACTGTGCCCCCCCACACACCCCCTACTTAAATATACCTACTCCGAGATCGCACTATAGTGAAGGAAAGGGAAATCTCCCATTCCGCGCTATACGCGTAAGCGCAAAACAGAAGATTTTCCATTCCTCCACTATAATGCGGTCACGGAACATTCACATTTAAACTGCTAGGGTACAGGGGAACAAGCCCCCTGCAATAAGGTAAGTTAACTTTTTATTTTTTTAAACCTAAGGCTCCCATTCACAATTTCGAGTGAATGGAAGTTCGAGATTCTGGTCTCGAGATTATGAATTTCGAGCTTCCATCCATTCTATCTTGTGAAGGGGAGCTGAAGATGCTGAAGTGCAGAATAGGACAAAAACTACCAGTCCCCTCTTCAACTACTAAGACTGCTCATAGTTTTTGTCAGAATTGGCCTTTATGGCCCAGCCATACTTTTGGTGGTGGATAGTTTTCACAACATATTCCACTAACAAAATGGTTTATTAGCACAGCTCTCAATTGTGGAGGACATGAAAGCTGCAGGGCATGGCATATCCTACCCATGTCTAGGACCCACTGGTCCTTTGTGATGGTAATCCAAACGAAGAGTGAAGTTTTAAAAACTGTATGGGCAGCTCCAAACTCTGTCAAGTCTGCTGCAGAGCAGCAGAGTCATCCTACTAGAAGAGTCAGTCAGCACAAGAAGGGAATATGATGGGATGTTCTAGTGCTTTTGGTGCACAATGAGAAAAGCCTCTTCCTTTTTATGTGTTACCATGTTTTAGAAGAGGAGGTGCTGGGAGAAACAGAGGTTGTGGGAGAGGGTTCAAAGTTCTTCATGGTGGTAAGGACCAGTTTCCTCATTAAAAGGTAGTAAACCAGGTACGGCTTGGTAAAAAAGTGCCGTCCCTAAACTTTGCATCCAGAATGTAGCTTCCCAATTCTTCTTTAATGAAGATCAACCTTAGCATGTCAGCCTGTCAAAGCACATGTCTGAACCTCTAGCTTGGGACATAACATCTGCATATTCAAAACTGCAAAGGGAAGTATACTTGTGCAAGCTGCACTTGCCTATAACAGTAGAGGTTTCAATTCCTCACTGCAGCAGTAGCAATTCCTCACTGCAGCAGTAGCCTTAAAGTTATACGGGTTGTCTCTTGCCTGAAATACGATCACTGAACAGCTTCCAAAAGCTCTAGCTCCCTGCTGCACTTCCACTCAGACGGCTGACTGTTCAGCCCTGAAGATGGAAAAATCAGCACTCAACAGTGGAAAATCTTCAGGACTTTCTTGCATAAAAGTAAAGTAACTCACTCATCCTACACTAAACAAGAAATCACCAAAGTATTTCCCAACAAAAACTATATAAAATACTAGAGTGATAGAGGATATGTGCGGCTACTACAGCAGTGAGGAATTCGAACATGTACTGTTATGGCCTTATTCAAAGTAAACTCTGAAACAACTCTGGACATAAATGAGGGATTTGTTATTACTGATAAACTACCCTTATGCAATATCGGATATGGTTAAACCATAATGAGAGCTTGCAATTCAGATACTCTTCTTGCAAATGTCAGAGCAAGGATACAGGTTTCCATGCAATTAAGCTTGGAATTGACTGATGTGCAGGTTTAAATGCAGAACTGCAACTTTTCTAGCACAAAGTTAAAATCCCAGGAAGGAGCAACCTGTTTGCATGGTGGTCTCAAGTGTGACGCACCTTTCAGATACTGTCTTACTAAAAACACAAGTAGAAGATAGTTTACTATTGAAACCTTGAAACTGAATTAGTCATCTGGCCTCAACATCGAACCAAAATCTGGAAAACCACAACAGCAAAAAAGCAGCACACTCAAAATTGAATACATTGACTCCTGTAGTAGGTATTCCACATACCAGGAGGTGACGTCAGTCACCCAAGCTGTACACCATCCTGTACCTGACACTCAACAGCCAACAGCACATCAATTTTATTATTTTGCCCCCATACTCCCTGCAAATTATATATAACAACTCTGAGATCGCACCACAGTGAGGAAATGGGTTAATTCCCTGTTCCTCACTGAACTACAAGCTCCACTCAAAATTCGGGAGAGTCCTTCTGAATCTTCAGAATTACCCTGAATATCACTGGAAAAGGTGGAAATGTATAACATTCCCGTCCATGAGAATTTGAAAAAGCATCAGTTTTCCAGACCTGTTTGCATGGAGTTCTGTAACAGAATCTGCTGAGTTTTCTGCTTTGAAAACAGGTCAACAGATCTGCTTGAAGCATTCCCCACAATTGGATCAATTATTGGTGGACCTCCTCATTCAATTTTCATTTGTGTTTGTGTCCTGGTCAGCTTATTTGCCACTACGTTTTGTAGTACACTTGGTGGATTAAAGAGTGATGAACAGTTACATCCCAAGCAATCATAGCCAGCATGCATAGAGGGCACAACCTTGTGCCCCTTGCTTGCTGATGTGCATCATCACTGTGGTGTTGTCAGTAAATCACCTGGAAAATCCTGTGGGCCACACATGGAGATTTTAAGGCACAGATCACAGCCAACATTTATTTTATATTTAAGTACTTTGATCTGTCTAAAGAGTTCCACAGGCTTTGCATCTTTATCCCCTTGGAAACTGCCCCAAAGCAAAACATGAGACAGCTATACTTAGAGTTTGACCTGGAGATACAGGAAAAAAAATGGGAAAACTGATGCAAGCAAATGCAGTTAAGTGTCCGCCAGTGCAATTCTTTTTTCTAAACAAAGCCCAACATTGGCATCTGAAATCCCAGAGGATGCAAATGTTGGGTCCATGTGCTTTTTTAGATATCACTGAATCTTTTTCATGAGTAACCTGGCAAAAGAAATCATGACAATCACAGATGACACGAACCCCAGAATCCAGAGAAACTCTCTGGCTAAAGTCAGAGTGAAAGGAGAATCTCGGATAGTTACAGGAAAAAAATACACCTTCGCCTGCGGCAAAAAAAGCCTTTTGCTGCACAGTGCCTGTTAGACATTCTATAAAGACAATCCTGTAGGACAGGATCAGGGAGGATTTCTTCACATTTTCTGGAATCCCTGATTGGTCAGAAGAGATTAAATCCATTGTTCAGAACAGATTAAATCCATGTTATGGAACCGATATCTCACAGAAGACTCTGCAAAGATAAGCTAGTCATCTATAAAAGAAAAATGAGTTTGCCATTCAGTCTACAATGAGCTATACACTTTATAAACATCATTGGAAAAAAGGATAACCCAAAGGGTACTACAGAGAAGACACAGAAAATTTGAGAAATGTTCTGAAATCTTTGGCTATGGGAAAATGATCCATCCATCCACAACCTCTTTTTCCCCATTTTGCACATGGGGTCAGGGTGCCACTTCAACAGTGATGGTATACATCTTTTAGGTCCAATGTTACAATAAAGCTTCCGTAGGGAATGAGAAGCAACAGACTCGGATCGCCAACATCTTGAATTTTGGAACTTCCACGGAGTTAGGAAGGAGAGATCTAGAACTAGTCTCCTAAAAGATCATTTGGTACCAGTAACCAAAGAAACCTATCCCAAAGATTTGCCAATATGCAGCACATCTATTCTTCTCAAGTCAGCGGCTACATCTAACTTAATTGACTTAGTTAATTTGGCTTCCCAAGTCACTAAGCACTTTGTGAGCTTATTATATAGCTAATAATTTGCATGGCCACCGCTACTGATGCAGTTATCTACAGATATGCACAGATGAGACTGCAGAACTTCCCTTTAGATATGAAGACTCAGCTTATAAATGACCCACTTGATAAAAATCTTCAGTTTAGGAATTCTTCATCTGATGTCCTTAAGAAAATGGAAGTGAGGGGTTGATGCAGAAAGTTAATCAACTGTTTTGTCCTCCATTTTCAAGTAGCAAAGGAATTACACTTCTAATCCTAGACCTTTGCTAAGATTTAAATGGTTTTTGAAGGAAAGGTCTTTCAAGGCAATGGTACAAGACAATGGAGCATGAAAAAAAAGTAAGGATTGGGATTGCAAGGTCCCACTTTGAAGAGAGAAAAACAGACTATATATGCCTTTTAAATCCCCTGTTCCCTCTCCACTCTTCCTCCCCACACTATTTTTTTCAAAGCCTTCATCTCTGGAAACCGTAACCTCAGAAGCTTGGGTTTTAAAAAGAATTCAGCATGGTTACAAACTTCTGAAAGCATCTTCTCCTATTCAAGCTGGGTCTCCCCCGCCCCCCCCCCCGAGAGCCAAACTCATCTTTTCACTTGAATTCTTTTGGATCTGTTGTCTCAGGGAGTAAGAGTGCCAGTCCCAACTTCCCAACAAGGAAAAGGCTTCTATTCAACATTTGGTTTCCAGAAAAGGTGGAACCTTGAAATGTATTTTAGACTCTTCAAAACCAAATACCTCTCCTAATTCCAGAATTCGTACTGGAGCCCTTACAAACCCTTTTCCATCTCCTGTCATCCAAGGAAGCCTTTTTCAGTCACTCTAGATCTCAAAGATGCCTACCTGCACAGAACATTTAAAAGTTTCCTAAAATTATCTGCCTTGGGAATGCACTTATAGTTACATCTTTCAAGCTAAACATGAAATTATGCGTAACCCAAGCTCACAGAATAGTTTCTTCCTAGGTTGTCTTCTAGACACTTCTGTGATGACAGCTTTTCTTCTCCCAGTGAGTGTCTTCTTACCTTCATTACTTAGTAAATCCATCTCATTAAAACATGTCCACAGCAAGACAATTCTTGAGGATTTTGAGTTATGTGGACAGTCCATTCTTATGGTTCCAGGTGCCAGATTCAACATGAGGAAAATGTAATGGCTCCAGACATCCTCTTTTGAGCCCACCATATGAATCCTCCAACCTTTCCAGTACTGGTCCTCTGTTTCATCAAGGAGCAGCACAACTGGAATGCCAACCACACTCTACTAAATTGAGGCCTCTCTCTTTCTCCCCTCCACTCCTTAGTCAGTCACCACAGATTTTACATGGGGGATAATCTATCACAGTGTCAAGGTCCAGGAAGTGTGGGAGCATCATTTCAGACACAAGCACACAAATCAAGGAAATGATGGCCTTAATAAGAGCTTTCAATGCCCTAAACCAATTGTGGACACACATTACTGTTAGTGACATGGCATATTAACAGCTGAGGTCCCATCCCCTTTGCAGACTAACTATTATGGTAAACGGACAGATTTCAGGCAGTCTAACCCTACAGGCAATGTACAATCCATCCAGAGTAGAACACATTAGCAGACTATTTGGGCAGACCCAGGGTAGATCCTCATAAGTGGATACTACACCCAGAGGTCTTTCAGGAGACTGCAGACTTGGGGAGAGCTCACCAAAATAAATATATGTTTGGTTCCTAACTCGGTGCACAAATGAAACAGTTCTGTTTTAGAACACCTTGCAGAAAGGCCTGCAAAACGGATGCATTATTTTCTCCTGGATGGAAATGTTCCTCTCTCCCCCCTCCTTTTCCCTAATATCCAAAGTCCTACTAAAGTTCAAGGAGGACCTGCCAAAGATGCATCTGTTTTTGGCCCAAGCAACACTGATTCTCTCTTCATATGCATATGACCAAGGGAATTTACCCAAAACTGCATGACAGCTGATTAGCTTACACAGGAAAAAGGATCCATCTACCCCAACCTTCAAAACTTCTGTCTAACTATATGGATGATGTGCTTTTTGCTCCCATTTAACCCCCTTTTCCTAAGTATGTACAAGTATTAAAGGAGACAAGAAACCATGCTATTAAGAAATCATATTTAGCCAAATGGATAAGATTTTATAGTTGGTGCCATAAAAAAGGGCCAATACTCATCCCAAGCAGAGGTTCCTCTGACTCTTCACTAACTGTGTGAATTGCTCAGTTCAAGCTTTGTGTGCACTACTACAAAAGTACACCTTTCTGCTAGCCTGCCACTGTACCCCAACCCTTTATTCTTTATTTCAAGTCAGTTTTTGAAAGGCAGAGTAGATATCAGACCACCTAAGAACTAGGTGGCACCTACCCAAGATTTAAACATTGTGATGAAGAACTTAAACTGTCTCCTCAACAGACAGTTTTCTGAAATTTCTTACTTGGAAGACTGATTTACTTATTGCTCTAACTATAACTAGACTGGAATCTGGATTAAAAGCCCTGATGTCTAATTCAGCCTTTTGTGAGCTTCTATAAGTACAGTGCTAGTTTTAGAACCAATCCTTCCTTATAAGGCTGTTTATGAATTTACATTAAATCAAACTATTAATCTCCCTGGGTTCTACCCTGAACTCAAAAACAGAGGAAAAAGAATTCCTCATAGTTCAAACATTCACAGGCAGTTAAGATTTTTACCTAAACAAGACTGCAGATTTTAGAAAGACTAACCAATTTTGTTTCCTGTGATGGAAACAAAAAATGTCAGCTGGTATTTAAGCAAACCACTTCTGTACAATGACTGCCTCAGGCTATTCAGTTTCATTACTGAAAGCACTGTAAATGTCCCCCTCAGAATGTCAAGACTCATTCTACTAGAGCTGTGATCACTTCTGAGGCTTTTTGGAAAGGGAGGGACTCTGGATCTGTTCAGGATGCAGCTACTTGGTCCTCAGTGCACACTTTCACTAAGCACTATAAACTTGACTCCATTTCCAGGACAGGGCAGAATTTTAACACTATTCTCCAGGTACTCGTAAACTCTGACCCTTCACCTTCCACCCTTCCTCGTGAATTTTGGCAGTAATCTCATATAGTTATGGGTATTGCAACAATGATTTAATGAAAAACATAGTACACCTGTGTAAGTTACTGAAACAGTAAATGTTTGAATAGAACACTATTGCAGTACTAGCACCCTCCCCCCATCCCCCATTTTTTTCAGTTCTTACACTTCCCCATTCAAAGTAGGATATCACTCTCTCTTTCTTCTTTCTTACTTTTGCTCTTTTGACATGACAGGACTTGTTCACTATGGAGATTTAAACTTCAGCCTCTATATATATATATATATATATATATATATATATATATATATATATATATATATATAGATATATATATATATATATAGATATATATATATATATAGATATATATATATATATATATATATAGATATATACAGAGAGACAGAGAGAAAAGGTCTCATTTTTGGTGTACTAGTACATCCCCTTTATATCAGCACGCATTTTTATTTTCAGAGCAGACATGGCACATGAAGCTTTTTAGTCTGGTCCACACAGCTGGTAACCATAATTATATGAACTACATCTTGCCAAAAGTAGTGCAACAGTGATCTCACTGAACATTGTTATGGTAAGTTAAATTATACAACTGTACTATTTTTTACATTCTGGCATCTCAAATACTAGAAACAAGCTCAAGTCTGTTCAGCTTAAAAATGTGGAGAAATTGGTAAACAACATGCAAATGTGCGACAGCTAAATGAACCGGCATGGCTTCAGTTCTGATGGGTTTTGGTAGACCAATTAAAGATGGCATCCTTGAAATCCTTGAAGGCTGCATCAGACATTTTATGAGAAAAAGAAATATAAGGTTGAACATCATGTAGCTATGGTATTCGTACTTCCAAGAATGACACTGTTTAATGGAAGCATAAAAAAGTTATATATTTAAATAAAATTCAACTATTGAAACTTTAAAGCTTACCATGTGTGAAAAACAAAGGACTATGACTGGGTCTCTGATCATAACCAGCTTGTGCCTTTGAGACATAGATGCAAGAAATTCAAGTCGAATCTTAGCAACTATGTCAAGAACACAAAAAAAAAAGTATTGAGATTGATGAGACCTGAACATAACTCATTACAGCCAAGCAACTCTTCCAGGTGTTTCTACAGTTACATCCTAATGATGCCTCTAGGCATCAAATAATGCTTGTTCACATTTGCATTAATAATTCCAAAACCATACTACATAGAAAGTATTAATAGATTTCATCATAAAGCACGTAAAATGGAAAACACAGTTGTATTAATATTTAACATCTGTCTAGTGTAAGTAAAGAAATATTACTAGTTGTTCATATAATATTTATAGAACTGCTTAGTCACATATGAAAGCTCTCATCTGGATGAACAAAATGCTGCTGACAGTGTCTGTACAACTTGAGTGGCTGTTGCGATAATGTTAAGTTGTTTACAAAATATTACAAAACTTAATAGGCACTGTCCTTATTGTGCCTTATAATACCCAGTTTAAGACAAACAACCTAAAGAATACCAACCGGTATAAAAACAGTCTGTGCTGAAGAGTTAGTTATTTACACTTCTCTAGTAACCTTTATGGTTCCAGAGATATGAAAAATTTGCTTGAAATGTAAGAAGATAATTTGATTCTATCAAAAAGATTAAGCTCCGTCCACTGGAAGTTACATTGCAAACATCCAGAACTCTATTGGAGGGAATGGGATTATCTGTCCATCTGCTAACAGTTACAGAAAGTGTAGGAGTGCAAAGCCCATCTGAAATCTTACTAAACAAGCTATTTGCAGACATAATGCTTATTACAATTGTAGACAGCATTCTCTCTTGAAAAAACCTGAAAACTTCTGTTGTAAAATAAATCTACAAGATGCAATACTCCACAAAACAATCCCTCCAAAGTCATGAATTGCAGCATCACTCTTACCACTGTACAACATATCCACAAATTGAGAAATCAATCAAAAGTCTTCATTAACAAATGGTTTCTACAGGACAAGATTGTATTAAACTCTCAGATCAGTGCTTTTCAGTGTGCATAAAAGGTTTGCCAATGCTACCAATACACTTTGCCATTGGAAAGAACACTAGTAAGTGAATGGGCTGGCTGATGCTGCTTTCAGTGGCTACCTTTGGTATAAAGGAAGGACTGGTATATAAAGAAACTCCGTCCTTAAGAAAAATTATGTAGGGAGGTTTGGAGGATAAGGCTGCTAGTTCAGAAATTCTCTTAGCGGAAGTTACAGCCACAAAAAAAGATAGTCTTCCATGACAAAAACGTCATGTCGCAACTACCAGCTAGTTGGTAGGGTCCCAGAGTCAAAGCCTGCAATATTATACTGAGATCCCAAGGAGGGGAGGGGTCCTTGATGGGAGGCCTCAACAAGAAAATACCTTTCATAAAGGATTTGCATAACATAAAGGTGAACAGCGAACTGAGATTGACTTGCACTATGAAAATTAGAAATAGCAGCTGACTGAAGCTTGATGGCAGAGAAGCTAGCACCCTTCTCAAACAGAGTACTAAGAAATAGCAGAACATCTGAAAGTGGTGCTGAGAAAGGGTCAATATTTCTATTTGCAGCCCAAATAATGAACCTTTTCCACGTTCTGGTGTAGACTTTTTTTGCTGGAAGCCTTTTGCGAGGATAGAAGTATTTTTCAGACTGGAGAAGTAAGCCTGGACTGTCTTACTAGAGCTGGAATTGGAGAAACCAAGCTGTCAGCCCGAAGGTGCAAAGATTCGAATGCTGCATCCCTGACTGGTGAGTGTGGAAGTCCTGACTTGGCTCCAGTATCCAAGGAGGATAATTAAGATGAGACCAGAGGAAGGGGAACCAAACCTGTCGAGGTCAGAAGGGGGACAATGAGGATGACAGAGCTCTTCAGCCTACTTGCCTTCTGAAGAAATTTCAGGATCAGGAAGAGAGAAGGGTAGCATATAGAAGACCTAGGGGCCAATCGTGGACCAGTGCATCCCTCGGGGACTCCCTTGGTAGAGGGATCACAGTGAAGAACTTGCTGCATTTGTTGAGGGGACAGGCAAAGAGATTGAAGCAAGGCTGACCCCACCGACTGAAGATCATGTTCGCCAATGACTGACTAAGGGATCACCCGCGCGGGACCAAGAGTGATCTACTGAGTCTGTAAGCCAGGTCATTGGTTTTCCACGGGATATGCATTGCAACTAGAGGGGGTGGCCACAGTGATGCATCGGTTAGCGTTGCCGCCTCACAGCAAGAGGTTCTCCGGTTCAATCTTCTGCTTGGGTACCTTCTGTGCGGAGTCTGCATGTCCTCCCTGTGGTCGCGTGGGTTTCCTCCAGGTGTTCTGGTTTCCTCCCACATCCCAAAGACGTGCTGTAGGTGGATTGGATACACTAAAGTGGCCCTAGGCGTGAGTGCATGCGTGCCTTCTGTGGCAGGTTGGGTGCCAGGCTGGCAACTCAACACAGTAAAACTCCACTGCCAATCATGAGCGGACAGGTGATACGCTATAGTGATCCCTAACCGGGAAAAGCCGAAAGAAGGAAGAAGAATGCATTGCAACTAGCAGGCACTCTGAAGATATTGTCCACTTCCACACCCTCACGACCTCCCTGCACAAGGGATAAGAATGGGTTCCTCCTTGTTTGCTGATGTACCAGACAACAGACGTGTCATCGTCGTGAAATGCAATAGTCCCAAAGGGGATTGCATCCTGAAAGGCTTGTAATGTTAGGAAATCTGCTCATCTCTAGGACACTGATATGCAACCTGGTCTCGATAGGGGACCATGTGCCTTGGACCTTCTTCCCATTGTAATGCCCCCCCCACCCAAACTGGGAACAGTTTGTGGTCACACTGGCTATCGGGGGTTGGTTAAGAAGTGCCTGCCTAGAAGAAGATTGTCCGACTGTATTCACCAGCTGAGGTGATGCTTGCAAATTGGTGTCAATCTGATGGGAAAGGACAGCAGGTGAAAGAGAATGGACCATTATGCCGTCAATGTTCACTGGAGAACCTGCATGAAGAATCTGGCTAGAGGAACTAACAGAATTGCTGCTGACATGGATCCTATGGCTTGTAAGACCCTATCAGGACTAAAACCAAAAGAAAAGGGGAAATACAACTCCAAACCAATGACAATGAACAAAAAAGGTGTTGCTGGAAAACACACTCCACAGCCCACGATAAAACAGCTGTTTATTCATGGAAACACTCATTAATGCACAAATATAAATGCTGACAATTTCGAATACGTTTTCGTCCACCAAGTCTTCATCAGATAACACCATTCAATGAATACAGATCTTGGTGTGCCCACAGATGCTGTTGGACAAGACCCATTTCCCTAGGGCTTGTGGGAATCAAAAATGGCATGCCCACAGATGCTCTTGGACAAGACCCGTTTCTCTAAGGTTTGTGGGAATCAATTTTTGATTCCCACAAACCCTAGAGAAATGGGTCTTGTCCAACAGCATCTGTGGGCATGCCAAGATCTGTATTAAGTGAATGGTGTTATCTGATGAAGTCTTGGTGGACGAAAACGTATTAGAAATCATCAGCATTTATATCTGAGTGTTACTAAGTGTTTCCATGAATAAAGAGCTGTTTTATCGTGGGCTGTGGAGTGTTTTCCAGCAACACCCTATCAGGACTGTAATATTACTATAAGAAATATTATACTATAACACTTATTTATCGTAACCCTAATATAAAACTTTTTTTTTTAAAGTACTAGAGAAACTATTGCGCACATACACACACATATTATATATATCACACACACATACAAGAAAAGGAAATAAAGGAGGGAAGACTTACAAAACCACCAAAAATTTTTCTAAGATAAACTACAACAAGCTCGAACGTCCAGACGCTGAAGCAGCAAACAAGATCAGAGGTGCTTGGGTGAAGTGCACTGTGGGTAAGAGGGAGGAGCTTGAGAGTTAGATCCAAGTCAAAGAATGTGGCCGAGCCAGATCAGAAGGTCGGATCAGAGACCCTGTCATGAGGATGAATGAAGAAGACAACATCAGTTATAAACCAACAATTCCCCCACAGAAGCAACTACTTATACAAATAGTTGTGAAGCTAATTTGATTAAACACTTAAATTTCCACACCCACATTGAAAAAAAGATCACCAGAAAATTAACTTGCTACTCTTCTGGGTCACTAGACTTTCCCACCTATACCATAGCCCCAGTACAGGCAGCCATAGGAAAAGGCATTCTACTTATCCAACTAGAGTACAGACTACGCTTCTTTGTATCACAGCATCAAAGAAAAATATAACAACCCTATAAATCACCTCCAGTAAAATATGCCTTCCATCAAAATTTATTTTACATTTGTTGACCAGGCTAGTCTAACTGGATAAATGTCCATTTTCAGTATAGGTCCAGGAAGAAAAGCTCTAAGACGCACACAAAATACAATACAGAAAGTAGTAGCAGTCCAAGCTTAAAAAAAACAGCTATTGTTAAATACATTGTTTTATCGTGGGCTGTGTAGTGCGTTTTCCAGCAACACCCTATCAGGACTGTAATATTACTATAAGAAATATTGAACTATAAACACTATTATTTATTGTAACCCTAATATAAAACTGTTTTTTTTTTTTTTTTTTTTTTTTTTTTAAGTACTAAAACTATTGCGCGCGCGCGCACACACACATTATATATATATATATATATATATATATATATATATATATATATATATATATAAATAGATATACAAGACTACCACTGCATGACTCTCATAACTCTCAACTGTCCAGACTTTCGCCTCATATTTTTGGTCTGTTCCTCATAAAATTTGTGGTTTTCTGGCAAATCACTGGGATGATCTGAGGACTGAAGTCACTAAATAATGACATACATTTGAGTTTCAGACTTCAAATCCTTCAGAAAATGTATGTTAAAACATACCCTGTTACATTAGAACTTTCTAAGTTTATAACAGCAATATTTAAAATATTTCCTATTTTCGGGTCTGTGTCCCCCCCCCCCTCATTTCATTGGGCTTTATTTCAGATTTCCTGCACTAAGAGGTTGAGACGTATGCCTCCCTCTCTCTGTCTCTCTCTGTCTAAAGTAAGATGGCTACTTATCAAAGATATGCTCTTTTATTGGCCATTCCTGGCCTACAAAACCTTTACTCCTGACTTTTCACCTCTGGATGGCACGTACACACACTCTTTCCTAAAACCTCATCATACAACTAAGATATCTCTAACAACCCACCTTCCACATGATCAGACCTGCAGCTAAACTGCACTGTACCAGTCAGATTCATGTTGACCAATCATCACTCTTGGAAAGAGCTGGTCAATCAACAAAAAAAATTGGCTGAAAACTTTCTATGAACCTTAGAGTGCAGTTTTTTTTCTGCCAGAGACAAGGACCCCCCCTCCACACCTTCCATATGAGGGGATTTTCCTCAAATAAATATACATACTCTGAGGTCACCCAACAGTGAGGGGAAAAAAGAAAAACAAAACGAAAAGAAAAAATGATAACGATTCCTGGAACTCTGAGCATGCATGCAGCAATCCTGACTGCTGTTTAACCTGATTAGAAAAACGGCATCAGACTACAGAGATGCCCAGAAGTCTATGCAGTTACAACTGCTAGACAGCTTCTCTCACAGGAAGGACTTGTATTCGTAGGCTGGGACTTTGGAGCTACGTCTGCAGCTGGGACTTGCTGCAGGAATCAAACGAAGCTGGAACTTTGCAGGAATAGACTCCAAACAAAGGTGTGTGTGTGATGCCCCAGTTAAATATAATGCCCCAGTTAAATATATCTGGTGGCTAGAAAGAAACTCAGCAAATATACCTGGTGGCTACAGAATAACTTAGGCTCAAACCCTGTACCTGAGGTGCAGGTAGCAAGAGCCTGAATTCCCCACCCACCACCAATTGTGAAAACGATTCAGATTTTTGCCTCATATTTTTGTTCTGTTCCTCATAAAATCTGTGGTTTTCTGGATTTTGAATTCAATAAATAATGACAGTCATTTTAATTTCAGACTTCATATTCTTCAGAAAGGCCATGGTAACACAAAACCTTTTATTCTAGCAATTTTCTAAGTTTATAAGATCAATACTTGTAATTTGTCCCTATTTGTGGGGCTGTATTCCACCATTATTAGCTTTTTCCAGTTTTTTTTGTGCAAAGAGGTTAAAAGCTATGGTGAGAACTGAATTCACTAAATGATAGCCATTTAAGTTTCAGTCATTTGGCTTGATTGGGCATAGTGGTATGTTGCTCTGACTGTAGTGCACAGGGTCCGAGGTTCAAGACTTGGCAGTGAAATGCATGGGGTTAATGCAGCATTTTATTTTAGCAACTTTCCAAGATTATGCAAGCAATGTTTAAAATGTGTCCCTGATTTTTGGCCTTTTGTTCACCCCCCCCCCCAAATAAATGTTGGCTTTTTCCAGATTTCTTGTGCTGTAAAGTAGAGAGATACAGTTGAGCGTCAAGTGTATTTTACAAGGAGCTGAGAACTTTAGAGGAAGAGAAGTTTAGTGCTCCTTATGCGGAGTCTGCTTGCATCATTAATAGCACAACAGGTAGTGTAATTGCTTTTGATGCAGAAGGCTGTGGGTTCTACTCCCACAGTATGTAGATGCATTGCTGATACTGTACTGTGTTGTACTTTTAAAGGGGGGTGGATACTGCAGATCTGAGAATGTCCTATTTGGCGGAGAAACCTAGTAGCTATGAACCTGTTATCAGTTTGCCATCCATTCCCTATTGCAACATTACTAGCTTATTTTTTTAATGTAACAAACAATTTATTCAAGGGCAACATGCACTTTATTTGTAGATGAAGCAATGAAATATAACATTGTTTGCTAGCAGCAACCTCTTCATTAGTTCATAGGTTGGTACTAGGCTATGGCCCTAGGGCCTATACAAGCCTAGCCAAGCAATTCCCCGGATATTTCTTCCCACAACATTTACTTCCCTGGACCCCTGTCTAGCAGGGCGACTGACGTGATCCCCGGGGTGAATTTCCTATCTCCCATCCAATCGCCAAGCTTCCTTTTGAAGAGGACCAGGAAGACGCTCTGCTTGACATGTATGGGCAGTCTATTCCAGAGGATGGAGAGTCTGTGGGTCAGGAACCTATCCTTCCAGCATGTTTTGTTCATTGTGATGACAAGATTTAGATCCCTGGAGCGTGTGGCACTGAGGGATTGGGATTTCTTCAAGTGGAGCATGTCCAACAGCTCAGGGTTTGACATGGCCTTGTATATTAAGCAGATATAGCCTCTGAGTAGACTATATGCCACAGAGTATAGCTTGAGGTTTTTTAGACTTTCAGTATAGGGCACCTGCTTTAGGCCTGTGATTCTTTTAGTGAGGCATTTCTGCGGCCTTTCCAGCTGTTGCAGATGTCTTGTGAGATACATACCAAATGGGGCGTTATACTCTATAATGGTCTAATGAGGAAGGAGTACAGTGGGACAATGACCTCCTTTTTCTGGATGAAAAGCCCTTAGTGATGAGGTATGCCACATAGAAAGATTTCCTGACCATTGTGGTAATGTGGTTATCGAAGGCGAGACCACTGTCCACCTGTGTCCCCAAGTCTCTCATCACACTTTCGGTGTTAGTGTACTGCCACTTGTGTGGTAATTCATGGGTACATGGTTTTTCCCAAAGGGGATAACTATACATTTCTTGGCATTAAGCTTGAGCCCATGGCTCTGGCACCAAGCATCTGTTTCTGTAAGGCCCTTTTGTAGAATATCCACATCATTTGGGGATTCAATAATGGCTCCCAGTGTGCAGTCATCTGCAAACTTTGTTAGCCAGAGTCCCTTAGTGCTGGCCTGTACTTCAGAGAAGTAGATGCCAAACGAGTGGTCCCAGGACTGAACCCTGAAGTACTCCACTTGTCTGGAGCTGGATTTGGAGTCGGCTACTTTTACAGTCTGGGTTCTGTCAGTAAGCCAGTTGGCAACCCATCGAGTGACATAGGGATTTATCCCTATCTATGACTCCAGAGTAGGGGATGGTGTCGAAGGCCTTGGTGAGGTCCAGATAGGCTGTGCGGACCACCTTACCCTCGTCCACAGCTCTGGAGACCGATTTGAAGAAGTCAATCAGGTTCAGGAGACAAGATCGGCCCTTCACGAACCCAAACTGGGTGGGGTCCAGTGTTTGAAGGTTGCCAATGTCTTTGTTTATTATATGATAATGCGTTCTATGCCCTTGCAGATCAGGCTGGCCAGACTGATGGGATGGTAGTTTCCGGGATCCAAGGTGGATCCCCCCTTGTGGAGTGGGATAACTGCAGCTATATGCCACTCAGTGGGCACAAAGCTTGAGGTGATGCTATGATTAAACATGACACTTAGGTGAGGTGCCAGTTCATTTTGTAGTTCATGTAGTACACAGTCCAGGATGTCATCTGGTCCCACGGATGCTGTATTCTTAGCTCTGGAGAGTGCGGTTTCTACCTGTGTGGCAGTGATTAACAAAATTTGGCAATCTTTTGGTATTGAGATGGGGCCTTTTGGGGGTGAAAAGGGGGTGAAGTTGGCACTAAATTGATCTGCCAGGATATTGGCAATATCCTTGGGATCAGTATATTTAATGCCATTCTGTTGTAGCTCAGAGAAGATCTGAGCATTCCATTTAGATTACTAACATAACTATAGAATGCCTCGTGACACCAGAAGCTTAGCCAATTGTTGAAGTCAATCATTTTGTCCTTATACTCTGGTATCATTCTGGGCGAAGGCAGAATGCTACTCAGGGCTAAGGTCATACCTGCCTAGGCCACATGATCAGAGAGCTCTTCCATGTCTCTTTTCATGTAGTCCAGGGAGGTAGGTACGGCTCAAGTCATTCACTGCAACATGGACAATGACAGAGTCGTATATGAACTTGTTGTGGAGTGACTTCAGTGCATGCATTATGTGGCGGATCCTGGCACCAGACAGGCAGCCGACTGTAATTTTCTCCTTGCTCAGCCTGGTGAGTGGGACATCAGTGTGCCTGACTACAGAGTCACCTATGACTAAAGTGTTAGGTACGTTTGTCTTGCCTTGGGGGCTGTTGTTGGGTGGCACACTGGTGTTGTGAGCTTACAGTTTAGCTTAGTTATAGATCTCTTTAATGTGGATTTAGATGACTTTACTTATGCAGAGATTGTGCAGATTTACTGATACTGGTGGATTGTAGAAGTTTAAGTAGACTTATGATGGAAATGTTCTGAATTGGGCAGTTTTGTCATTATTGGTGCATGCATTTTGTTTCACTGTTTACTGGAAAAATGTTCAAAACAATAAATTTAAAACACTAACAACTGTACTGTGTTATACAAGGAATATAATTTAATGCAATCAGGAAGGTGTATCAAATAACACATGTATGTTTCGTGTGCAAGGGGCCTATGATTTGAAAACAGCACAAAGTTAATCTTTATCTGCCACTGGCTAGATGTATTTTCTTTGAATGTGGATTTTAATGCTGTTTCAATGAATGTGAGTTTCAAGGGCAGAGAAGTTTTAATGCCAAGTCTATTTTCATTGTGAGACTGCATTGCTTTAGCAGATGTCTATTAGTGTTTGTGCTGTAAAATGTAAAATAAAACTTTTAAATGAAATCCAAACCATCGTAGAAGCAAAGCAGTATGCACATTACAGTGTTTATGGTAAATGGGGCAAAACAGTCAAGTAATGGGACATTGGAATGGCTGCTAGGGAGATTCTGTGAGGGGAGAAGGGCAGCAAACTCAAAGACAACCCCGGCTGAACTATACCTCTCAACTGTCCAGATTTTCGCAGCATGAATACATTTTTGCTTCTTATTTTTGGGTTGTTCCTCATATAATCTGTGGTTTTCTGGCAAATCCTTTAGGAATGAAGTCACTAAATAATGAGACACAGTTTCAGACTTCATACCCTTCAGAAAATTCATACTAATGCAAATCCTACTATTCTATTATCTTTCTAAGTTTATAACAGCAACATTTAAAAATTGTCCTTATTTTTGGGCCTGTGTCCCACTTCTACTTATGCCGTTGTCCAGATTTCTTGCTCTGAGGTTGACATGTATGACAAAGGTGTCAGAGCCATCACCACCAGCCAGAGACATTTCAACTTGTGACAGTTGTTGCACCCTACTCCCCCCATGTAGTGACTCTGGATGTGTCCAAGGAAGGCAAGGAGCAGTTATGTTGTGTAAGTGTGCACAGTACCCCCCATCCAAGGTAGACACAAGTACTAAAGTGGCTTTTCATCTGTCCTTGATTTTGCAGAATGTTCTGGTTTTCTGTCATATTTTTATACTGTTGACTTATGCTTCTTATAATTCAGAAAATGCATGTTGTTGCAATGCCTGTTGCTCTGTGTTTAAGCAGCAATGCTTTAATGACCATCAGGTAAGCTTGTCTGAGGCTGTAAGATGCAAGTAAGCTTTAATAAGCATACCAACATTGAAAGCCTTTTTGTTGTTGCCATGCAGAGAACATTTACTTACTATATATAACATATAAGCCTGAAATATTGAAATGCATATGACAGTATTTGTAATAAAGGACAGTATTACAGTATTTTCAGAAGCTCATTACATTTGTTGGAGACTTGCAGTCATCTTTGCAGGCTTTACCCATAAACAAAACAGAATGCCAATTTATTGTATGGTCCATAACCTGTGCAGTAATCCTTTAAGCAAGTTATCTTGAGCTTGTTTCTTGTTTGTTGTTCATTTTTTACTTTGATCATGTTTTCCCCATTAAACAAGTGCATAGTTGTTGTCAGGCAGCATGTCTTTTTTTGGATAAGAAACATTTTTACAAGTGGGGGGCATCATAGAGATTGCTACTTTCAGCATGTAACTTGGTACTTTTATAAACCTGAATACAAATTATAATTAGAACAAGTGCAATGAGAAGTGGTTTGAGTTGACTGCTGCTTGTTTTTTATACTCAATTTTGACTGGCACTCCAGTAATGTATTTAAAAAGTAATTTTTTCATGCCTCACAACCTTTTTGTTTCCATCTAGATATTAAGTACACTGTCATGTAGCCAATGCACTGAAATATCTTTTTCTTCTACACTTAATTTTGTCTTGATTGGACTCTCAATGATGGTTTGGCACCCAGTGCAGCATATTTAATTAAAGTCTCAGTTTTTGTGGTTTTAAGCATAGCCCTGCCCCTTTTCTGGTTGGCCACACCCCTTCCTGTTGGTCCCACCTATTCATCTGTCTCTTGCAGCCCCGCTCTGATTTGAAGTCACCAGCCGCCATTGCCTACTAATCATACTTTCTCCACACCAAACCCTAAATTCTGAGAAAGACTTTCAACCTACCCAACATGACTCCCCTCCTATACAGGGTTTAGAGCTGAACAAAAACATCTAGTTAGCTTTACACCAGTCTCATCATATCACTTAAATCTCGGTATTTTTCATCTCTATTCACTCCATCACCTACCTTTAGTCATCCAGGTAACTTTGTTGAAGTCTATACTCTCTTCTTAACCTTCCCTACCCCAGCATCTTTTTTTCTTCACTCTCTCATTTCCCTACTTTCCTACTAGTTTAATTAGGATTTAACTAGTTTGAAACAGATTCTAACAGAATCCAAATAGACTAACATTCATTTTTTTTGCTCATGTCCACCTTGCTTGTAACTTCGGCTTCAAATTGACATTTTAAGTTTGCACACATCTATAAAATTTGTTTAGATATACATCTCTGTGTATGTAACTTCATGTCTTCATTACACTGTGACACCTCACAGGATCATGTAAAGGCACTGACTGGGACAGTGTAAGTCCCTACCCCAGTAAACAAATGTAATATCCACAAACTATTACTACTGAGTTGTGGCTTTAAATTGCATTTTTTTACACCTTTTGCTGAGGTAGCCAAGCTGATAACTGCTGATGAAGTGTCTGAGGAAATGGTGAGGTTTTCTTCCTTATCAATTTCTGCACTATTTATTATGCATTTATTTATTTATTTGTTTTGGTTATATTGGTACACTTGTTGAGACTCTTTTTAACATCTTTAAACAGGACATTTTTAAAAGGTGTCACAGGTGCACACATAGTCATAACATTTCCATTGTTATCATATGTACTATAGGTATGTTAACAATTGTCCTTCACTTCAGCAATAAATAAATTGCTCATGTCTTCCCTTCCCTTAAACCCAACTCTTCCCTCTGAATGTTATCCTGCATGTAATGTTCCATAAATTCCACTTATTTCTATGTAATTTGTTCCCTCCATTTTCTAAAGATTCAACCTACAGTGGGCATAAAAAGTGTACACACCCCTGTTAAAATGCCAGGATTTTGTGATATAAAAAAATGAGACCACAACAAATCATTTCAAAACTATTCCCACCTTTAATGTGACCTAGAACCTGTACAATTCAATTGAAAAAACAAACATCTGTTAGGGGAAAAAATATAAAAAAAAAATGTACAATAAGCTGGTTGCACAAGTGTGCACACCTTTAAACTAATACTTTGTTGAAGCACATTTTGATTTAATTACGGCATTCAGTCTCCTTGGGTAGGAGTCTATCAGAATGGCACATCTTGACTTGGCAACATTTGCACACTTGTCCTTGCAAAAGCACTCCAAATCTGTCAGAATGAGAGGGCATGTCTTCTGCACAGCCCTCTTCAGGTCACCCCACAGATTTTCTATTGGATTTAGGTCTGGGCCCTGGCTGGGCCATTCCAAAACTTTAATTTTCTTCTGGTGAAGCCATTCTTTTTTTATTTGGATGTATGCTTGGGGTCAATGTAATGTTAAAAGGTGAAATTCATCTTCAGCTTTCTAGCAGACGCCTGAAGGTTTTGGGCCAAAAGTGACTGGTATTTGAAACTGTTCGTAATTCCCTCCACCTTGACTAAACCCCCAGTTCCAGCTGAAGAAAAGAAACCTCAAAGTATGATACTGCCACCACCATGCTTTACCTTGGGGATGGTGTTCTTTTGGTGATGCAAAGTGTTGTTTTTGCAATCTCAGAACAATCATTTCTTTAGTTGGAACTCTATGCTCTTTCAACATCTCTGACAGAGTACTCTGTAGGGAATTTGTAAAGCCTGCCAACTCACACTCCAAAAAAACATGTTCTCAGTTACCACTCTCTTGTCCATCACATCTCCAGCCTTTGCTACCTTGCTGATGAAAACTTCTAGTAAGTCAGTTTGGAGTGTAAAAATAAGATCTTTGCTTGGAAGAGTTTGAATAAGTAAACTTTTAGACTTTGCTGCATAGTTGGGAACCATACAGATGTCTGTCCATTGTTCCTTTGTAAATTGCCTTTATGACCTCCAATTCAGTATTATAGTTATTATGAAATATTTTATATGCTCTTCTATTAATCCCTGTTTGAACAGCTTCTGCACGAGATTCGAATAAAACTGTACCAGATCTGGTGTTCTTTTGTCAATTAGCACTTCCTCTTCCCTTTCTCTTTGTCTATACTCCGATAGCAGTCCCTGGGAGGGAAGGCAGTCTCCAACCTGCATTCCAAACTTCCACTTGGCCTCACTCCACCCTACTACCTTTCCCTCTCTGGGTATTTCCTCCCAATACCTTGGTTTCTTGGTCAGTTTTCTCTATTAAATTCCAGCCTCCTCTTAACTATCTTCTGTAACCGTACTTGAAGACATCCCTACTGGCAAAAGCGACTTCATTCCTGTGTTGGCTTAGACCTTAGAATATTATATTAATGAAGTACCAGACAGTATTCTGTATGGCTGTTGCTGAACTCCTTATGAACATGCACCAAAAATTCTACTCTCTCCTTGTTTCTTTCTCATTCCTTTCGATTTTATGACCTTCTACTTGGTTATGTGTATAATATTTAAAGGGATACTTTGCAGCTACACAGTTAAATTAGGTAATCCTAAACCATCATTCACAATTTCTCTGCTTGATAAACATACTATGCCTGACCTGTATAACTAAAGGGACTAAAAACATTTTCACTGCTTGTATCTTGGTATCCATATCCACACTCAAGAGCTTCCAGTTTCTCAGTTTTTGTATTAACTTTTGCTTAGTCTCTTCCCACATATCCTTAGATGCCACAGTAGAATCCTTTTTAAATCTATTCACATCTGGGAGAGAAATAAAAATAACAAAAGAAAACAGCAATAAGTGTAAGTGGGAACATAGGCTGCAGCATGCACTTTAGCATTGGTAACCTTAATTGTAGAGTAGGATAATGCCTGTTATAAAGCCATATACATGTAACAATCACTTCCATCCGGAGGGGCAAACTTCACATTTTTTGTGGATCTGTTGTAAGTTGCAACAGGATGAGGGTTATAAAAACCTACTTAGCTTTTTGTTTGTGTGCGTCTTCATGGAGGCAAAAAGTCCTGAAAAATATTATATGGTCTCAAAGTGGGACGAGAGGAAGCAACCACATAAAGAGATCAGTCTGCCAAACAGTGAGCACATGTAAACTAAAAGATGGAAACACATTTACCACATTTATAAAAACCGTCATATATAATAGGTGGGAGCAATAGTCTTCTATTGTACTGGCTACTCTGTCCACATAATCACAGAATGTAAATGGCATTATATAAAGTAATGAGTACTGAGTTACATTAGAAAATGTACGGTACAAACAGCAAGGTTGCAGAAGACGCACATGAACAGAAATGATCATGTGAATTTGACAAATGATTTCAGGTTGGATATTTAGCAGAACAGCAGGGGCAAAGGAAAAGGTGTAATAATAGTAATGATTGCTAGAGAGGTCCCAATAGTGATAGAAGAGGAAAAAAGGCAGCAATGGGAGATTTTGTTGTAGTAAGGGGCTATTAGTAAGGAAGAAGAATTAAGCTGCCATGTACTTACATTCCACTAAAAACTGCTATTATGGAGCTTAAGAAAATTTTGGGAGCTTAAGAAAATTTTGGGAGAAATAATCAGTTTTCAGCAAGAAATATTACTTATAGGTAAGAACTAGAACTTCATTTGCTATAGTGAGGCTGTATTGAGGGACCTACAAGAGAAAATATAACAGGATAGATTTCTGAAGAAATTTATTAAAGTATTTATTGTGGAAGACATGATTTCAGTAATAGGAAATCTAACAGAATTTACATATTATTCTCCAAGGTACAATAACTGGGTAAGACTAGATAGAAATTATATGTGCATTTAACTGAAAGCTTTGACACACATCTAATAACCAATGTACATAATGCACCAGCAAAAACTAATTTAAAAATGTTGGACAATGAAGTACAAATTAGACACATGTGCTTTCCTACTTGCCTTTTAAACAGAGAAAATTAAGGCACTGGTAGTGGAAATACTCATAAGAAAACTTCTATCCTCCCTAATAATTATCGGGATAGCCAGTTAGTAAGTGGGACAAAATAAAAATGGAATTTAAAAACTTGGTAGAAATAAGAGATATGGGAAAGTAGCAATAAGAACCATTTAAAGTTAATGACATAGCTTAAAATACTGCAGAATATGGGGAAATTACATAAAGCAAGAGGAGCAGCAGTGTTCATAAATTAGTACTAGGCTAACTGCCCTTTCCTTGTGAGACTCAAACCCTGCACCTTGTGTTGTAAGGCAAAAACCTTAACCATTACGCCACCCTCCCAACATTAAAGGGAAAATAAGATTGGGTGACATGCATGACATTAGAATGGTTGCTGTTAACTCCACAGCACAAAAATATTTAGCACAATCACTTACGCATCAGAGGGTAGAAAGGCTTGTTGCCAAATGGAGAGCCCATAACAAAAAAAAAATGAACAGGAAATCCTGTTGCTTTATCAATTTTATGAAAATGTGTATACACTACAGGAATATAGAAGCCAAGAAAAGGCAGACAGGCTCACCAACTAAAAATCAACAGAGGAAGAGAGGAGATAAAAACAATAATGTATAACAAATCAACAGAAAAGTCACAAGGAACAGACAGTCTTCCTGTGGAAATCTGGAAGTTGGGAGGGAAGAAAATGCAAAAGATCTGAAAGGTTTGAATGGTATTTAAAAAAAAGTGGGGTGTACAGTACCAGCATCTTGGGAGAAAGCTGTGATGACTAAATTGCCAGAGTATAGAAACCCTTCAGATCCACCTTTACTTAACTTTATAATAATATTTTAAAAAGTTGAAAGTCGATCAGGAATATACTAGTTAACAGCATGGCAAAAGTGTTGCCAAAATTAACAGATATGGATCAATGTGGTTTTGTGCAGGGGAGACAAATATTTGATAGCTGTAACAGAACAATGATACAGAGGGGAGCTGAAAGAAAGAAGTACAATTATTGCTGTTGGGTCTTATCGCACAGAAAGTATTTAATAGTCAGCTGGTATTTTGTGAGTATGGGAATGGTAGTATTTGCATTCCTTAACAGAATAATACAGTTAAAAATGAAGATATAATGAAGGATCAGAGGTAAGAATTAAGATAGAAGGTTTTTTTCTCTGACCAACTGTGTTTAAGCAGATGAAAAAGGCAAGGGGTGCCCTTTTTCTCCTTTGTTAATCCCTGGGAGGGAAGGCAGTCTCTAAACTGCAGTCTAAACTTCTTTTCCTCACCCTACCATTCCCTCTCGTTATTTGCTCCCAATGCCATCATTCCTTGGTTATACCTACACAGTAAATTCCAGCCTCTTCTTTCCTATTTTCTGTATCCCTACTTGCAGTCATCCCAGTTTGAAAAATCTCCATTCTCATGGTGGCTTATTTCTTAGAATACTTTCTGCAACTTTATGAATATAATATTCTATATTCCTTAATTTTACATCCTAAACCTGAAAGTGTCTCAAAATGTTCCACAGCACAGAGGTGCCCTTTTCTGGATTTATCAGCTACAAAATGTCTGCAAATAGAGACAAATTTCCTTGATTACCATACCAAATATATCCTTGAATTTCAAGTTCATTCATTTCTTTGCCAGTGGCTCTAAATAAAAAAAAAAATGGGGGGAAGGGGACACCCCTGCCTGCTTCCTCTGTTAAGACGCAACTTATCAGAGGACCCTCACACTTTAATGCTGGTCTCCAATCCTTCATATATCCTCCTAATTAAACCTTATTATTGTATCAAGAAATGACTGCGGTGGTGGTGCTGCGGTAGAATTGTCGCCCGTTCGATTCTCAGTTAGCGCGTCTTCTGTGTGTCGACATGCGTGAATGGGCGTTCCTTCATTGAAGGTTGTGCGTTAGGCCCGACAAGCCAGCACGTAAAACTCTACTGGCAATCATTAGTGGACCGGAGTTCTGCTGTGGCGACCCCTAACCGGGAAAAGCCGAAAGACAGTATTGTATCAAGAAATGCAAGTGCTTCATCTGTCCTACTCAAAAGTACAGTTGTGTACCTACCCATAAATGTACATGTTCGAGTGTATTCACTTGTTGCAATCATTACACTTGGGTTATCCTGCTGGCAGGCTACCCGTAGTCGGCCTGAATTCCAAAGTCCTGGTCCAGCGTCGGTTGCTGTCGCCTCTTCCCTGATGTCAGTGCGCCAGGGGTATACAAGACGCAGCCGACGCCATTTTCTTCAGTTTTGCTTGCCCCAGATGTCAGGTGCCCGCAAAAAGGTAGGCTAAAAACATTGCTTATAAAAAGCATGCACAAAAATAAACAATACCTTCATCTACAAGCAAATACACCACATAGGTTGTATAGAATAGAGAAGTACACAAGTCCCATCAAAGAAAGGGGGATGGTCGGTGGGTAACCTGGACTGCAACAGTGAATACACTCGAACATCTACATTTATGGTAGGTACACAACTGTACTATGTTAGTGTTTAACTGTTGCAGTCATTACACTTGGGTTGAATCCCAAAGCTGAGGTTGGGCGGCTGGGTCTAAATAGAATTAGGAGTGGCTATGAGGCCCTGCAGAACTGCAGTGGCAAACCTGCTCTGGATTTAGAGTAAAGAGGTAAGTGGTAGTGCTTGGTAAAAGTGTGCACTGAACTCCAAGTTGCAGCCTCCAAAATTTCCTTGGTTGGTACTCCTCTGAGAAAGGCTGCTGATGTGGCTGTTGCCCTGATTGAATGTGGCCCAATGCCCTTAGGCACTGATTTGCCATGCTGTGCATAGCACAAACAAATGCAGTGTCCTATCCATTTTGAAATAGTCTGCTTTGAGATGGCCTTTCCTTGTGATCCTGCAGCATATGCCACTAAAGGTTGCTCAGTCTTTCTGAAAGCTTTAGTTTTGTCCAAGTAGAAGTGTAGCTGCCTGTGTATGTCCAAAGAATGCAGAAGTCTCTCCCCTTTATTCTGGGGATTTGGATAAAAAGTAGGCAAATGAATGGTTTGATTAAGAGCCACACTGGATACTACCTTTGGCATAAATGTTGGTTTTGTCCTTAGAGAAACCCTGTCCGGATGGAAAATGATAAAAGGTTCCACTGCCATTAATACCTGTAACTCTGAGACTCTTCTTGCTGAAGTTATTGCTAGGAGCAGAGCTGTTTTCCATGACAAGAATTTTATCTCAGCTGTATTGGCTGGCTCAAAAGGAGACAGTGTGAGCTTTTCCAAGACAAAAATTGAGGTCCCATGTAGGTATTGGTGCTCTCCTTGGGGGTCTTATGTTTTTGGCCCCTCTGAGGTACTGCCTTAGCAGTGGATGTGAAAAAATAGGTGGTTCCGTATTGTAAAGAGCTGAAATGGCAGAGGCATGGATCTTAATTGATGAGAAGGATAGGCCTTTGTTCAGCATCTCAGTTAGGTATTGTAAAATCTGAGAAATATTTGGAACAAGCGGGTCAATTCCTTGTGCCTGATTCCAAGCACAGAATCTCTTCCATTTTTCTGCATAAGATTTTCTGGTGCTGGGTCTCCTGGCTTCCAAAATGACATCCATAACTGCTTTAGAGAGAGGTGTGTTCCGAGTGGTTATATTATTCACCATGCAGCCAGATTTAAGGTTCTGAGTTGGCTGTGCAGGATCCGATTGTTTTGTTGGGTCAGAAGATGAGGAATTTGAGGTAAGGTCCAGGCTGGGCCTTGAGACAAGCTCTTTAGGATTGGGTACCAGTGCTGGCATGGTCAGTTTGGGGCAATCAGAATCATTTTTGGGTTCTCTTGTCTGACCTTTAGGAGTACCTTGTGGAGGAGAGGCAGTGGAGGAAAGGCATAAACTGTCAGGGTTTTCCAGCTGAATGATAGAGCATCCATCTTCCATGCTTGTGTGTGATAAGTCCTTGTGCAGAATCTCTGTAGTTGGCAGTTGTGAGGGGAAGCAAATAGTTCTATGTCTGGGCATCCCCATTTCCTTATCATCCCGCTGAAGACTTGTGGGTCTAGTTTCCACTCGTGAGGGTCCATGAGGTTTCTGCTTAGTTCGTCTGCCAGAGTATTTGTCTTTCCTGGCAGGAATTGTGCTTGCAGATGCACTTGAAAGGTCAATGCTGTGGTTCCACAAAGTCATAGCTTGCCTGCAGAGGGGGTAGGAATGTGTGCCCCCTTGCTTGTTTATGTACCACATGACTGTAGTATTGTCCGTCTTTAGCAATAGTTGTCCTGGATGGAGTAGATCCTTGAAGGCTGTCAGAGCATTCTGTACAGCTAGCATCTCTTTTTGATTGATATGAAGATGCATTTGGCTTGCGGGCCATGTGCCATGAATACATTTTCCTGCCATGTGTGCCCCCCCAGGCATAATCCGATACATCTGTTGTTAGTGTCTGACTGGCTGTGGGTAAAGTGAAAGGCTGTCCCTTGTTGTGGTGACAGGCCAGTGCCCACCATCGAAACTCCTACTGCAGGCAGAGAATGAGTAATTATTGTTTCCAGGCTGTGGCGATGTTGAGTCCACACACTTTTTAGATACCGTTGTAGCTTCCTCATATGCAGTCCTACATATGGAATTAGCAGAATGCAGGATGCCATGAAGCCCAAAGCCTGCAGAATTTTTCTTGCAGGTAACTGGGATTTTGCTGCCATCATTTGGAAGTAATGAGTCAGTTGCCTTTGTTTGTCTGGCATGAGATAAAGTCATCTGGGCAGTTGTATTTAAGCTTGCACCCAGGAATATTATCTCTTGAGAGGGCACCAGTTTTGATTTCTTTTCGTTTACTGTGTACCCTAGACAAATTAGTAATCTTTTTACAAACGCCAGATGCTTTAGTAGAATGTCCTTACTCTCTGCTTGAATAAGGCAGTCGTCCAAGTAGGGATAGATTTGAATTCCTCTTTGTCTGCAAAATGCAATTACTGGTGCCAGGCATTTTGTGAAGACTCTGGGCGCAGTAGATAAGCCAAAGGGCAGTGCGGAGAATTGGTAGTGCATTGAGCCAGCTATGAATCGGAGGTATCTTCTGCAAGATTGTCTGATTGGGACATGCAGGTATGCCTCTGAGGTCCAAAGTTACGAGCCAAGCCTTCTTGCCCAGCATGGGCAGAAGTTGCTGCAGTGTCAACATTCTGAATTTTGGAACGTCCAGAAAAGTATTTAGAATAGACAGGTCCAGTATTGGTCTCCAGGCTTTGTCCTTTCTGGGTACCAAAAAAAGTCTCGAGTAAAATCCTTGCCCCTGCTCTTGCTGTGGTACTCTTTGAATAGCCCTCATGTCCATGAGAGATGAAATTTGTTTTTGTGCCTCTGCCCATTAACTGTGTGGCAGGTCTGGCATACCTTTTGCCTTTGGGAGGGTGTGAAAGTGGAACCTGTAGCCCTGAGAAACAATATTCAGTACCCATTTGTCCTGGGTGATCATGTGCCAATTTTGTGAGAAAAGTGCTAGCTTTCCACCTAAGGGTGCTGCCAAAAGGTAAGTGCTTGGCATTGGCAGTGGGAAGTCATTGGGACCGTTTCCTATTATGGTTGTGATTTGTCTTCTCTGCTTTTGGAGACAGAAGCACCCCACTGTTTTGGCCTGTATGAGCCTTGGGGCTGAGATCTGCCTCTAGGGCGTCTGTATCTGCCTCTTTGTGGCCTGACACTGGAAAGGACCAATTCTTAGAAGGCCAGTTCCTGCTAAATCTGGGTGGCTGAACCCGTAAGAAAATCCTTTACTGTCTGCATTGATTTCGCTTTATCCTCCACCTCTTCTGCCTTAACACCAAACAAAGTATCATGCTGTAATGGAGCATCCAATAATTTTGCTTTAACATGATCAGGCAGACTCTGTTCCTTTAACCAAGCATGTCTTTGAATGAGAGAGCCTGTAACTGCGGCCCTGCAAGAAGCTTCTAGTGAATCAAAACCACATTGCAAAGTATGCTTTCCCACTTGTGCAGCTGCATGCAATAAATCCTGCATTTCCTTGTTTTCAGGACATTCAGAGTTTGTCAGCATTTCCTGTTTTAGCAGAGAAATTAGGTATTGCTGATATTTAAGCACGTGAAACTGGCAGTTTAAAGCCCTTACAGCTAAAGTAGCAGAGGTGTAAACGTTTTCCCCCCCATCAGTCCAGTGCTCTAGAATCCCTGTCAGAGGGAACAGGGTTTTTTGCAGTGGATGCATGACCCCTTTGGAACCCTGAGATATAGTTTCCGGGTCAGCAGCAGTTTTTATAAAGAAATTTATGTGAATCTGGAACCCTGTAGTACCTATCTGGCTTAACTGGTGCCGGGGGTAAAGAATTAGGAGACATACTGGACTCAGAAAATACATCTACAATGTCTAGCACAGGAGGAATAGCAAGAGGTCTGTGTTGAGGCAATAAAAGAAAGTCTCTGAGCCTTTTCTTGGATTCTGAATAATCTTGGCTCTCCCAGTGGAAATGCTCCCTCATGGTGTGCAGGGTTTCCCCAAATAATAGTCCTCAGGAGGAGAGGCTGAGGGGATAGATTCTTCAGCATCAGAGTCCTCATAGGGAGGAAGAGAATATCCCTGTTCTGAAGAGGAATCGGATGAAATAGAAACCTGATCGGAGGAATCATAGTCAGTGTCTTGCCTAGGCCTTTTATCAGGAGGGGGATGGGAACCCCTGATCAAAGTAATTAGGTCCTCGGCCATTTTAAGCATCTGTTTCTTAGGCATGGATGACTGTCCAGGAGAATGCTGTACTTGTTTCTTTGTCTTTAAAGGTGTTTTAGACTTTGTCTTGGTTGCTGAAGTGGTCTTGATAGAAAGCTGTATAGGTCTGAAAACACCCTCAGAAGCCAATGCCTGCTCAGCGGCTCCGGACCCATCTGAGGAAGTAGTTTCGGTAGGCCCAATACCTTGAGTTTCCAGAGGCCTAGCTGTCTCCACGTGGGAGTTGGAGGTGGCCTGTGGCTCTGAGGTAGCGGGTGTCAGGGGCTGCGAAAGCGCCTCACTGAGAACCGGCGACTGGCCTAGAAGAGGCTTCGTCGTCAGTTTTGGACCTCGGATGCCTGTCCTTTTTTTCCTTGCACTTTTTATGAACTCCGGTCGTTGGCTGTTCCGACGGCATTATATAGTTAAACCTTCGGCCAAAGTAATGGAAAGCAAAATCATACCGACGCTTAAGTGCGTTGGTTAAATCTAGCACAAAACCGACAACTAGCAATGTCGTGGTCAGGGCCTAGGCAAGGAATACAGTAAGAATGAAAACCCTTATGAGGTATTTGCTTCCCACAAGAAATACAATTGTTAACTTTTACTGACATCGGTCTGGAGCAAGAAAAAGTTTCCCCAACGGGGTACTTAGCTTTAGTGAAGACTTCAGATCTGAAATTCAATTTTGGAAATCTCAGGAGTCGGCCGACTGGCACTTGCAAACTGCTTTTGCTTCAGGCACCGCGCGGGCAAGAAAGACTGAAGAAAATGGCATCAGCTGTATCTTATATACCCCTGGCGCACTGACGTCAGGGAAGAGGCGACAGCAACCGATGCCGGACCAGGACTTTGGAATTCAGGACGAATGTAGGTAGCCTGCCAGCAGGATAACCCAAGTGTAATGACTGCAACAGTGAAACACGATGAACATCTCCCTGCTTACTCTTTCAAATGCTTTCTGTGCATCAAGACCCACCAAAGAAGCGGTATTTTCTTACATTCTGTTCCCTCTTGATCATCATCATTCAGTTAAGTTTGTCAAATGTTTGCCTCCCCTCCACAAAACCACACAAAAATCAAATTTGGCAACACCTTTGCCATTCTTTCAGCTAGTACAGACAATTATGGTTTAAAAGTGAAATGGGACTATACGACACAGAGTAGTACAGGTCTTTTCCATCTTTAGGTATTACAGATTTAAGATGTTGATGTTTCCCTCTTTTTAAAATACTGTCAAAGACCTGGAAAGTTTTGCTTTGGTTATATCTTTCTTCCTTCCTAACTTCTACAGGACCATCACCTGTTCTTAAAGACATCACTGTTTTTCTCTCATCTTCTATCTCAACGAGCCTCATCTACCTCCATTCTTGGCATAATTAGGTCTTCCGTAAATATTTCCATTCATTGTCTTGATTTCCACATGCCTCTGCTTTATAAAATGTTTCATAAAATTTCTGAAATATCTCTAATGCCTCTAGAGGATCTATTAATTTTTCTTATTATAGGCTCCTTAAATATGGCAACAACCCTTTCTACCTTCTGTTGCCTAAGTCACTGTGCTCTGGAGTCACCAAAAATAGTTTCTCAACAGTAACCTTTCTAAACTCATGCATATTAGCAAGATACTCCCTTATTTTTCTCATTAGCACTTCACAGTTGTGCCACTGCTTGTTCTGCAAAATTCCCCTTAATCTGCAATATTTTAATCTTTGAAAGCTCCTCCAAAAAATTCCTATTATGTTTTTAGCCATATCATTTTTTCTTTTGTTTCCCACCTTATTTTTAAACTCCACTTTCATTTTATCCAGCTCATTAGCTACAATGTCTGAAAAAAAAATGCCCATCTTCCCTAATAACTCTCAAACAATTTCCACTGTCCATTCCTTAAACTCATGTCTTTTTAAACAGGTGGGTGGGAAAGCACCAGTGCCTCTTTAAATTCATTACCCTGCATTTTTATTTATTTATTTTTTTGTGTGCATGATCTGAAATAGCTATTGGATGCGTGTCAAAGCTTTTAGTTAAGAGTACATGTTCTTGTGAAATATAATTTCTTTCTAATCTAGCCCAGTTATTGTACCTTGGGGAATAATATGTAAATTTTCTCAGCATTTCTACTACTGTATTCATGTCTTCCACTCCAAATATCTTCATAAATTTCTTCAGAAATGTGCCGTACTTTGATATATTGCCCCTTCTGGCTTCCTGAGATGCACCTTCACTGTTGCAAATCAAGTTCAAGACCCCACCTACAAGTAATATTCCCTGCTGAAAGCAATTTTTTTTAATCCCAAAATTTTCTTAAGCTTCACAATAGCAGTTGTTGGTGGAACATAAATACATGCCAACGTAATAAGCCTTCCTTGCCAGCAGCCCCTTACTTCCACAAATCTGCCATTATTATATCTTTCTGTTTTCTATCACTATTAGAGTTCCTTTAGCAATTAGTTTAAATTACCCCCCTTTTCCATTACCCCCGATTTTCTGATGAATATCTATTCTGAAATCCAGTATCAAATTTACATGCTTGCTTCTTTCCAAAATGCTGACTCCTGCAGCACTGCTATTTGCAGTCTGCATGTCTTAATATATACTCTCTTCTTTTTGTTTATATTTTAAGGCCATTAATGTTCCAAGATAGTATGGACAGTGTAGCCATTATGATAAGAAGTTACTGTTCCCACCGATTAAACGTGATAGTTTTTTTTTTAAATGGGCACTTCCAATTTCTGCATTATACGCACACACTAATGTCTAGCAGGATGATCTTTTATACAACAGTTTCCTGTCATATCCATTTAAACCTGCCACATTTTCAAGACTTTTTGTTCTAACGAAAACTCTCAACTAAAAAAAATCTAAACATTTTCAGAACACTCTCATAACCTAGTAACTTATAACAAACAGATAAAACTGTACATCTTCAAAAAATGAAGTTAAGCCCTCCACATAGGAGCGATTTCCCTAAATAGATGGCTGAGGCATTACCTAACCTAAACTTAAGGGAATTCATGCTAAAGTGCATGTTACAGATTGTGCTCCCACTTATACTTACTTGTGTCTGTTTTTTTTTTCTCTCTACTTCTCTCCCAGAAGTGGAAAATAGCTTGTATGCTTTTAGAAAACATTAATTTTTAGTCTTAAAAGTACACTGGCTATCTTTAAAGTACAGCATGTTGTAATAAATGCAATAAAGTATTAAGGCTGCTAGGAACGATATCTCTTATACACTTCCAATAATTTTGAACTATTTTTGCTGAACTGCTTGCTCTTGTACCTTTAAAGTTTGCATTTCCAGCAGAAAGAATGCTCAGACCGCCCAAGTTTAACTGCTTGCACCCGCGGAGAGCTAATTTCCTTAGAAATGTAGTCAGTAATGAGAAAAACAAAACAAAAAAACAGCCAACAACTCTGCAGATGTATGAATGAATTTGTCAATTTCACCCAGAACAGATCAGAATGTACAACTGCCTTCAGCTGCAAATTTGACTCCCAATGAACATTTGCTTATGGAGAGGAAAAAAAGCCAACATCCTTGCTCACAAAAAAAAAAACACCCATCCATAGACCACGCCAAGCACATCAAATCAGACATTCTCCCCTGCAAAAACAAGATAACATCCGAAATCCACATACAGTACCAATCAGTGCACTTTAACACCCCACCCCACAGCCCAAGATCACAGCAAATCAACAATCTTGCTTCTGTCCAGCCTCTCCTCTCCTGCCACATGTCAAAGCCTACATTTCATACAACCAAAAAAAGGACTTAATTCACTCCATCTTAACCACATACAGCGATCAAAAAGACTCCTTCCCATCCCCAAACCAAACACCTGATTACATTCTATACAAAACTGCTTTACTACACTGCATGCAGTTTATACCATGAAATATTTTATACAAATACTATTAAAAAAAACTTGTTTACTTACAGTTCCTTTTTCCTTTTACAGTCCTCCTAAATATTAATGAAAAAGTGAGGTATATGCTTTACAGTCCACCCACAAGTTTAACAAAGTCAACAAAAGTCCAATGTTTCTCAGCCACTTTCTTGCAAACCTACATTTCACAAATGTGATTGATTTTTTATAATCTCACATGTATTCACTAACTTCAATATTGCTGGTCTTCCTGTTCATCTCCATCTCCTGACACCAGGCTCTGTTTTTTTCTGTCTCTCTAGCATCTTCCTTAAAGAACGCCAAACTAAGAAAAGGATAAGAAACCAATAAACGAAAATAGTGAACCATGAAGTAGACCAAACCACGAATTATCCTCAGTGCAATACTGTCAATATAAGACACTGCCAAAAAGATTGAAAACCAGTCCTTCTGTTTGATGGCTCACGTTTTGTTGAATACACTTTTGTATTTCTTTCTTAGCATGTTATGCAACAAAAGTGTCTTTGCTCCTCCAGGAAAAATATTTTGAAGACAGATGGATACAGTAGCTTGAATCTCACACCTGCCTCTCGGCATTCCCTGATTAATGGGATAAATCTGCTTTGCTTCTATGTACAGTGATTAATCATTTTCAAATACTCTGTTGCCTACAATTTTTAATACTTTTCCCTTCTGCCACAGGCTTGTCAAGGATGGTCAAGGATCAACTCTTCCTACTGGTATGACTGCATCTTTACCAATACAGATCTTGGCTGCTTTCCCATTGCTAGATTTGGATCATACACTCTATGTGCCCTTTCAAATAACAACTCCTGCTGTGGAATTCCAGTCCAGTTGTTTAATTTGTGCTTTCATAAAATTAATACTGTCTGTTCCTTCCAGCTTCTCTGGAAGTGCAGCAGAAATTTTCAGGTTTTCTCCAAGTGCTCTGTCTTATAATTTACCTCTTTTTGAAACAGCTTTTGTTCAGAACTCTTAAACTCAGCCAGACTGTTCTTCATTTCAACCCCTGATTCCTGCAGTTTTAACTAGCATTTCAAATAAACTGCTAAAGCTTCTTCTATTTTTCCAGCTTTTTGTTATTTGAGTTGACGTACTTCTTCAATATTTCATTTAATTACCTCCGAGTACATTTCATTTATTTTTCCTCTAATTACTGAAGTCATCTCTTGCATCAAAGCTGATGTTTGAACTTTTTTGCTGAAAATCTGCAGGATTCTTCCCACTGAATCTTTGTCTCTTCACCATTTGATTTTCTTTAAGGTTCTCCGAAGTTCTTCTTTGCTGGTATCCAGGTAGTGTACTTACTAATAAGTAACTGAATTTTACTCAGGTTGGCAGAATTACTAGCTCTTATTTCTCAGTTTTGTTTTTTCACATTGGGAGAGCTGAAATTAAGCTGCTGATCAGAGTGCAACCATCTTGGAAGTCCTTGCATAGGTATTTTTTTATACCCCAAGCAAACATCAATTTTTCCTTAGATAGACAACAAATGTTGGAGGTTAGATTGGGAAGACCAAGGTAACTGGGAACATGTTTTTGGGAAAGAGCTGGCAGATTTAAAAAATTCCTACACAGAATACTCAAACATTGGGGAGCAAATGACTGTAACTAAGGAAGTGCTTCTTTTTTGCTAGAACACAAGATTTGAACTGCCCAGACATGGCAAGACCAAGTTTAATCCTGTTGGCTACCAAAAAAGCAGTTGCTAGAAAATGGAAATCAAAATCTAAACCAACAATATTTGAAGTACTGAATACTATAAAATGAAAGAAAAGAACTGGAAGGTGGACCTTTAGAAAAGGGAAGGAGCAAATTACAGACATAAATGGAATTTGTGGGAACAATACATGCAGAATAATATTAAGGAGGAAGAGTAGAGTTTAAGGAAAGCAGGAACTGAGTCTTTTGTAATATCACACCAAAAGACAGTTGTTATAAAGGAATAAAACACAATGTATAATGTGTGTAAATGGAAAGAAAATGTTAATATGGTTTGTCATTTCTATTAATGTGTTTAACAATGCATTTTTACATTCCACATCCCAAGACTGCAATACTATATTAACATTACTTGATTCTTTCCAGCCTTTCTTATGTTAAGATGTAAAGTCTGGACACATTATAACTAAGAAAAAAAATACTTATTACTTTAATATACAAAAGTCATTGGCAAGATTCCCCTCACTTCACATTTAAAACCCCACATTCCAGACAAAGACATCATTCTCCCTGGTTATAGCACTTTAAGACTAGAATGAACAAAAAAAAAAAAAAAAAACGAGGAGGTGGTGTTGCTATCCTCACTCTAACCCCTCTAGTTCCCCCCTCTCCTCCAGACTCGCCTGCAGAACTTCTTTTGGCTAACTGTAAAATTAATCCCCACACCTCACTTAACACTGCTGCAATCTACATTCCACCTGGTGACAACATCACAGTACTGGAAAAAAGAAGTTATGTCTTACCATAACGTTCCATCTGTGTTGTAAATCTTTGTTCACTCATTACTAATAGGACCTCGGTTCCGTCCTTGGAACCGATACAGCCATTTCCAAGCTCGCGCCAGCCAAAAACTCTCAGATAAGACCTAACCATAATGCCCCTCTCCTAGTTACTCTATATCGAGTTTGCCCGCCCCTAGATAATAGACGTAGTAATAAAAAAATAGTAGAAGACTCTGTCTAAGCAAATACCCTAACCAGGAGTTCCTAAAGTCCACCAGGATTCCAGGCAGGGGGAAGGAGGACGGGAAGTAATGAATGAACAAAGATCTATAACACAGATGGAACATTATGGTAAGACACAACTTCTTTATCTGGTGGTGTAAATCTTTGTTCATTAATTACTAATAGGACCGAGTCCCCAGCTACTTGAATCCAGGGGGGCCCTAAGGAAGGATATTCCTGAGCAACATAGAACAAAAGATGCTCGTCCCCTGGAGGCCAAATCCAATTTATAATGAAAGATAAAGGTATGAGGTCTTGCCCAAGTGGCTGCTGCGCAGATATCATCCATAGAGGCTCTAGAATTAAATGCTACAGAAGTAGCCCTAGATCTGGTAGAACGAGCCTTTATTCTGGAAGGTAAGGATAGCTTATTCTGTTGGTAGATAAAGGTAAAGACGTTTCTGAGCCAGGAGGATAAAGTCACTTTGGAAACAGGTTTACCCAATCTGGGTCCTGCAAAGGCCACAAACAACTGATCTGTTTTCCTGAAAGATTTAGTCCTGTCCAAATAACAACAAAGCTGCCGTTGCACATAAAGGGTTTGCAAAAGGTACTCCCCTCTGTTAGAATGCTGAGGGAAGAAAACCAGCAGGTCAATAGATTGGTTAATGGAAAAAACAGAAATGACCTTGGGCAAGAAAGAAGGGTCAGTACGAAGGGACACCCTATCCATGTGGAAGATAAAGTAAGGTCTCTTGACACTTAAGGCCTGCAGCTCAGATACTCTTCTCGCTAAGTGCTACTAGAAGTAAGGTTTTCCATGACAAAAATTTTAAATCACATGAATCAAAGGGCTCAAAAGGAGGACATGTGAGAGAGTGAAGTACCAAAGTCAAGTCACAGGGTTCTAAGGGAGGCTTGACTGGAGGTTTAACATGCAATACTTCTTTCAAAAAGGTCTTGCATAGGCGGTGTGACATAACTGAAGAATTATCAAGTCCATTATGAAAACTGGCAATAGCTGCTAAATATACAGTGATCGTCGATGCGGAGGCTCCTGCATGTAAAAAAAAAAGTGTTTGTCAGGTAGTGTAGGATCTTTTGAATAGGCATACAGAAAGGGTCTAAGTTCTGATCTTTGGCCCAAATAGAGAACCTAGTCCATTTACTAGAATAAACTTTCCTGGTGGAAGGTGTGTGTGAAGCCAGAAGAATTTCACAGACAGGAGATGGGATTGTCAGGCAACCTGCCAATCATTAGAAGTGGAGGAACCAAGCTGTGAGTTTGAGACTGTGCAGGTTTGGATGAATCAGTCCCAGAGGATGAAATAACAGGTCTTGGGAATGATCCAGGATCCACGGGCTGTGAATCAGATGAGGCCATAGAAACGGGAACCAGACTTGACGGGGCCAGTAGGGTGCAAAGAGGATCACTTTGCTTCTCAACCTCTGAGCTTTCTGGAGAAATTTTGGGATGAGGAGAAACGGGGGAAAGGCATACAAAAGACCCGGGGGCCAATTGTGCATTAGAGCGTCCCTTGGCAGTTCCCCCTGAGGGGGGATCAGAGCAAAATAGCTTCTGCATTTGTAGCTCAGGGGGGAAGCAAACAGGTCACAGCAAGGCTTGTCCCAGCGTTGGAAGATCCGATCTGCTGTTACAGGGTTGAGGGACCACTCGTGAGGCATCAGGATGTGCATGCTCAGATTGTCCGCAATAAGGTTGGAACTCCCGGGAATGTGCGTTGCTATAAGAAAGCAATTGGAAGCTATCGCCCAGTGCCAAATCTTCATGGCTTCCCGACACAGGGGGTAAGACCTGGTTCCACCTTGCTTGTTGATATACCAGATGACTGACATGTTGTCTGACTGAATTGCAATGGTCCCAGAGGGTAGGGCTGCATGGAACGCTTGCAACCCTAAGAAAACTGCCCTCAGTTCCAGGACATTTATGTGCAAATTGGCCTCCATGGGGAACCAGGTGCCTTGAACAGTCTTTCCCTGGAAATGCCCCCCCCCCCCACACACACACACACACTAACAGGGAAGCATCCATGGTCACTGCGGCCGTGGGCTGGGGAAGACAGAAATGTCGACACCAAAGATTTGTTTGTGGCTTCATCCACCATAGCATTTCTTCCTTGCAACGGTTTGTAAAACGTATCATGTGGTCAAGTGGGTGAGTTAGCAACAACCATTGTGTGGAAAGGAGCCACTGCAGGATTCTCATGTGCAGTCTCGCCAGTCGTGTTAATGTAATGGCAGCCACCATGCAGCCTAACAGTTGCAGTACAAGACATGCTGGTACAGAAGTCTGAGGAAGAAGGTCTTGGATTTGGTGTCTTATTTTTGAATGCCTGTGAGGGGGGAAGAGAAGCTTGACAGGATGTTGTGTCGAAGACCGCTCCAATAAATTCCAGTGTCTTCACTGGGGATATTTGAGATTTGTCTTTGTTGATTGTAATTCCCAAGCGGAGAGCAAGACCTTGAGTGTAAGAGAGGCTGCGGACTAGGAGATTCCTGGTTGGAGCGGTAAGCATCCAATCGTCTAGATAGGGAAACACCTGGAATCCTTGTAGTCTAAGATGAGCTACCACAACTGCCATACATTTGGTGAACACTCGGGGGGGGGGGGGGGCTGTCGAGCAGTGATCCATCTTTATGTGGTAGTACGCATCCTGGAGATCTCTAGAGCACATCCAGTTGTCCCTCCCTATGAAGGGAAGAATAGACTGGACTGTGACCATCCGGAATTTTTGAGGTTTGATAAATTTGTTCAATAGGCCGAGATCCAGGATTGGTCTCCAGTCCCCTGTCTTTTTTTAGTACTAAAAAGAACCTGGAGTAAAACCCAGATGCTGTCTGGTATGGTGGGACTGTTTGGATGACTCTTTCTTAGCAGCCTTTCTATTTCTAAGGCTACTAATTCCTTCTGATTGGGTGGTACATCGGAGATTCGTTTGATGGGTCTGGGAGTTAAATCGAATGGTATTTGGTAGTCTCTGGATATTATTCTCTGCACCCAAACATCGCTAGTAATAAGATGCCAGGCTGGTAGATGCAGAGAAAAACGACCCCCCGACTGCTTCCAGAGGAAAGCAATCGGGCCGCTTTACAAGATTGCTGGTAGGGTCTGCCAGAGAAAGAATCTCTAGTGCCCTGGTTATGCAGACCCCCTCTACCCCGAAAAGGGAGTCTTCCATATGAGTTGCCCCCTCTACCCCAGGGGGACTGCTCACCACAAGTGTCATGAAAAGATCCTTGGGATTTCTTGAACCATATTTTTCCTGCCTTCTGGTTCCTGGAATAGGACCTCTGGGGGTTGGAAAAGCATATGCTGACAGCAGACACGGTCTTTCAGTCTTTCTTACAATGTGCACGTGCGTCTCGTACTTTGGGTCCAAAAAGTGCAGATTCATCGACAGGTGCATTGATGAAGGAAGATTTAAAGGGGTCTGTGAAGTCACACAACCACATCCAAGCATTACGTCTTATGAGAATACCTGATGCGCCAGCTTGAGCTGCCCCCTCAGTGGTGTGAGATATCAAATGCATCGAGGAGTTCAAGATGGATTCATGGGTAGCTAACTGTGAGGCGACAGTATCACGCACCTCATCAGGCAGTACCCCCACCAAAGAGGAAGACATTTCGGAAATTAGGTCTCTTTGGAGGTGAGTAAAAGTGTGCCAGATAGTTCAGCAACCAAATGGTGAAGGTCGATGAAGCATAGGTCTGCTTCCCTAGTCTGTCCATGGTCTGGGACTCCCTGTTCAGAGGATGGACAGTGGAACTATCTTCTGCCAGTTCCCTCTTGGTGGCCGCCACCACGACCATGGAATCAAGTATAAACTGCTAGTTCCAGTGGGGCTGGTCTTCAGGTGTAGATAAAATTTTGTCTGACCTCCAAGGGACAGGTACTATGTTGTCCGAGGCCTTCCAGGCATGCTGCACAATGAGTTTAACAAGGTCATCTGCCGGTGGGGTCACCAAGGAAGTAGATGGCCGGGCACAGAAGGTCTGCAAGAGCACCGATTCCTCGAACACCCATTCCTCAGATGAAGGGTTAGAGGACTTTCAGTCTCCCTGCTGCTTGAGGATTTTGAGAATGTTTCCGAATGAGACATTGTCTGGGGGAGACCATGAGGAACCTTCTCCCTCATCACAATCAGTGTCTTCGGTGATAGATTCCTCTGGAGAATCAAGGTGCTTCCGCTTGCACTGTTTCTTCTGGGGTGGCTCCCCAGTGGGATCTTCTGAGAAGGACTCCAAAGAAGGGGTTCCCTTCAAAGGGGGTTCTTGTGACTCCTGTGCCCGAGACCCGAAACAGAGGATTCGGAGAGTTGCATGCTGGGGGGGGGGTTCTGATACTGATGTCACTGGTGCTGACTGCGAGCCTTCGGAGTGAAGGACCCTCTCCATTACCTGGACAGCAGGCCCACCCGAAGAGGGATGGGAGCCCGGAACTGTAACGGACAACCTTGGAACCGGGTGCACACCCCACCCTGAGGAGTCCACCTCCAAGTGAAAAGCTCCGAGACAACTGGAAGCCGGAGCCGTGGACATAGACGGCGCATGCAAGAAAATAGGCACCGGGCTAGGTACCAAGGTACGGACGGTCCAAGCACTGCTCCAAGAGAGCATTGGCTCCACCGGAGCCGATGCAGCAAGGGTGGTCGGTGCCAACAGGGGAAACACTGCTGTCAGAGCAGAGACAGTATGCACTGGAGTGGACATCGGTACCGAGATCTCTGGGATCTGGGTAGTGGCGGAGGAGGATAAACAGGGGAAGATGTAGTAAAAGATTCCAAGACAAGAGGGATGGAAGGTCTGGCTGGAATGGGTAATCCCCTAGCTGCCAGAAGCTGGTCCACAACCAGATTCAGAAAAACTCCTAGTGGATCTAAAGGAGGCTGCTGAAGGAGAATCAGGTCTTTCTAGAAAGGGGCTAAACCTATGCCCCAAAAAAAGGGGTCATAAGTTGGAGAGTATCTTGTCCTTGGCAGGTATTCGAGTTTTGGAGCTGAAGAAACTGTCGGCACCGTGGCCGGGGATGGTGCCAAAGCAGGTACAGTCATCGGAGCCAATGTCAGGTCCAAGGACGGCACCGAAGTCAGTGGTGCTGAGGCTGGAAACAGAGGTGAATATCATGGACGGTACCGAGGGAGAGGACACAGAGCCTGGTGCCGAAGAGGTCTGTGCCAAGGGTGCTGGCGAAGCACGGAGCCGACTCGGTTCCATAGCTGACGAGATGCAGGAACCGAGTGACTCCATCTTTCCTTATGTTTTTTGGTCTTTGGAGGGGTGAGACCTCTGACCCAGATAGAACCTCCGAAAAAGGTGTCGAGTAAACCTTTTAAAATAAGTTTATTTTTACGTTCTGCTAGTGTACGATTACTAAAACTAGAACAAATGTCAGTCAGCTTTAATATGATCCATGCCCAAACAATAGACACAAAAAGCATGTGTATCCGAGTTAGGCATCTTATGCCCACACTTGTCACACCATTCAAACCCCAACTTAGCTTTGTCTGACATAGTAAGGCAACAAGGCTATCCTATAGAGAAAACAAAATAAGGGAGAGAAAAAGGGAGAGAATAGCAATGATGGTATTTAAAAAATACCAGAAGTGGTAAGGAAGGGCCTGTCAAAGGCAGGAGAGAGGACATTACCAACAGTGGTAGAAATTAAATTACCAAGGTAAAGGGTAGGGAATAGGATTAGGTTATAGGCGACAGTGAGAAAAGGCTAACTTGACTAAAAATAAACAATTTTGAAGAGAAACGGTCTTAAAAATAAATTTCCTACTTAGCTATGAGAGTGATGGCTAGCATGTCTGACTAGGAACGTGGCAAACGAGATCTGGAGCAACTAGGAGAGGGGCATTATGAGTAGGTCTTAAATGAGAGTTTTTGGCTGGCGTGAGCTTGGAAACGGCCATATCGGTTCCGAGGAAGGAACTGAGGTCCTATTAGTAATTAATGAACAAAGATTTACAACATCAGATGTATTCTTTCCTCTTCTCTAACCTCTACAATGAGACCATATTTATGGGAGATGTCAACATCAACTGGTTAACACTCTCCACTGTATCTCCCTCCACCTTCATTAATTTACATGGTTTCACCCAACTAATAACTACACCTACCTATACCACTAAATCAACTACCCATTCAGACTGGATTCTAGTATCACATCCCCAGAAATATCACTTCCCCGAAACCCTACTAGACACCCTCAGTGACCACTGCCCAACCAAAGTCCTCCACTTCAGCCCACACATACTCAGGGTCCCCTTCACATGGTCGACATTTCACAATGTCGAAACCCATACGGCTGAGACCATATGATTGACATTTGAAATGTCGACCATGGGGAACCGGCATCTCTGAACAGTTCGGAATGGAAAGATTTCCATTTCCACAGTGTAGTGCGATCTCAGAGTTATATTAAAGTTACGGGCTGTGTGGGGGCGAGAGCCCCCCTGCTAGCATCTGTAAAGTTAGCTTTTTTTTTTTTTTGGTCTACTTGTATGTTTGACATTTCAAATGTCGATCATATGGTCTTGGCCATATGGGTTTCGACATTGTGAAATGTCAATCATATCAAGTAGACTCCATACTCAAACCTCATAAAATCAAAGCATGTCGTAAATTAAAAAATTTTGACCCTAATGAACTAAACAGTCAACTCTCAGCTATTAACTGGACCTTTCTCAGCCAGTTAGCCCTCGATGAAGCTGTTATGGAATTTAATATCATATTCCTTAACATACTCAACTCTCTGGCCCTCATACGCAATGTCAGAATAAAAAATCAGCTGTATCCCCTTGGCTAACTCCCTCCACTCACTCCCTTATGGTTCAGAGGGACAAAAATTGGAAGCTCGGGACCAAAACCAAACTCCCATCCACCTACACCAATATAGACATCTTCGTAACCTTACTAAGAAAGCCACTACCAATGACAACAGAAACTATTACTCAAATGCCCTCGAAACACACCTACATAACCCAAAGAAATTCTGGCAAACAATTAATCAAATCTTTCATCCAGGTAAACCCTCCACTCCACCCAACCTAGCCCCACTATTACTCCCCTCCAAACTGCTACTAACAAACTCTTACTTCATAGACTCCATTAGTAAACTAACCATCCATCCCAACTCTACCACAACCCCACCCACCAACCCTCCTATACCCTCTAACACCTCCTCTGCTTTCTGCTTAAAAACTGTATCCACCAGATACATAAAATCTCTGCTCCTTAAGCTTAAACCTTGCTCTCCCTCAACAGATGGTCTCCCTTCCCTCTTTCTCCAGCTACGTGCAAACTCCTTAGCCCTACTCATCTCTATTACTGAAGCCAAAGTACTGGCCATATGGAAAAACTTCTAGACTTTACCCATCCACAAAGGAAGCAACTCCACTGAACTATCCAACTATAGGCCTATAGCAATTCTAATCAACCCTCTCTAAGATCTTGGAAAAATGTGTACACAAACAAATCCTGCAACACCTTATACAAGAGAACCTAATCAACCCCAATCAACATGGTTTTCGCCCTGATCATAGCACATCTACTGCTCTCATCTCTTTCATAAACACAATCTCACAAGCCAAAGACCAGAATAAACTGGTTTCTTTACTCTTTTTGATCTCTCAAAGACAAATTGGCAAAGTCTTTCACCCCCTCCTCTTAGATAAACACTCTGAATTAAACCTATCCACCGCCACTATCTCCTGGTTCTATAGTTACCTTAGCAACCGTTTCAAATCGGTCAAATAGATCTCTGCTATCTCCTCCAAACTCCCTATACAGATGGGAGTACCCCAGGGTTCAATTTTAGGACCACTGTGTTTAATATTTTTACTAATCAATTATCTACTTCTACCCCACTAGTACAGTATGCTGACGACTCCACAGTCATCACTATTGCTGATACCCTCCCTGAGCTCCATATTACAAACACAGAACTCCTTCCTCTCTATTGAAAACTGGCTCAACCAAAACCATTTACTATTAAACCCAAAGACGACCAAACTTCTAATCTTTGTAACAAAAACAATGAATCATCTGAAACATCCTTCTTCATCACTTCCTACAATAACACACCCATCACAGTAGAAAGCCATACCAAACTACTTGGGGTCATTACTGACAATCAGCTAAATTTTGACCTGCATGTACCAAGTAACATTAAGAAAACCCACCAAAAACTTGGGTCTCCTTTATAGAAACAAAAACTTTATTTCAAGTAAAGCTAAAACAGCCCTATCACATGCCAACCTATTATCAACCCTTCTCTACGGCTCTCAAATACTGACCAACTTACAGATCTCACTTATTTCAGAACTAGAGTCCACTTACAACAAGGTAGCTAAATTTGTTGCTGAACTACCATACTTCTCTCATCGCTGCTTAGCACTCAGTAATCTGAACTGTTTAAAATTCCCCCAAAACCTTCTCATCTCTCAGCTTCAGATAATTAATTCTATCCTATACCAGCCCACCTTTTGCCCTAGCATATTTCCTCCTACACCCCAACAAGAAAGCTCCAGAATTCTGAAAAACATCTCCTTTCCATTCACAAACCTAAGATCAGCATTAGTAAAACCTTTATAGGTGTTACCCTGCTGAAAACTGGAATAAACTACCACTTGACATCCGACACATTAGACCAAAACACCAATTCAGAAAGGCTGTAAAAAATCACTTAAGAAAAAATAAACCATGTCTGTGCTATCCCCCCCCCCCCAACTGACCATCTCCTCTAGGCCATCCAATTTCTCTCCTTTCTCCTAACATCAGTGTAACCCTACCTTTGTCCTAATTTCTCTTTATTTCAACTCAGCACTCCAGCATTCCTGTCCCTCTACCTTTTACCTACATTCATGTAGAATCTTTTTTACCTGACCACCTCTTCTCCCTACACAGCCAGTTTAATCTGTACTGATGTCTAGAAGCCTTTACTTATTGACCCTACACTACACTGTACTCACTTGTACCTTGTCTGGACTTAAATGTAAATTTTATCTGTACTATTTTTTACTCTGCACTGTACCTACAGTGCTTGCGGATATGTAGTGTCCAATTGCTATTCTTGTTAAACCTGCTTTTTGTATATCACTACAGCAAATTTTGTACAATTAGCTATGTACTATGTCAACTTAATTTTATGTATTAACTGTGGAACTTTACTCCCCGGGTCTCCACTGTAAAAGGACTCTGCCTCAGCTGGATCAACCTGGTCAACAAATGTCAAGTAAATAAAAAAAATAAATAAAAACACCCTTGACCGTACCAGATACAAAACTACTTCACAATATAACATATGGTTTATATGACATTTTATACAGATATTAGCAAGAATAAAAAATGTTCCACTTGTTACTTCAGTCCCAGTGTGTCCTTCCAAACAGCAACACCACAAAGCGGGGTAAATGCTTCATAGTTTACACACCCATTTAATACAGTCAGCAAAATTCCAATCGTTCGTAACAACTTCTTCTTGGAAAACCACATTTTACATGTCTTAATTGTATACCTAATGGGAACGATTCTTTATGGTCTCTGTTTTACTCAATAATTTCACAGTGTTGCTGGTCGTCTGTCAGCACTAGTCTCTGGTTCAAATCCAAAGTACTCCAGATTCTTCTCATTGGCTCCTGTGCTTTTTTGTCACTCAAGCATTTTCCTTTGTAGCAAGTGAAAAAGTACAGTTTTGTACCTACCATAAATGTAGATGTTCGAAGATCCACATTGCTGCAGTCCTTACATATGGGTAGTCCACTGTCCTCGGTCGGCCCGAATACCAAAGTATTAGGCTGACGTCGGTCAAGGCGCTTAAAACTGACATCAGGACGTCAGGGTACAAAAGCGCATGACCGACGTCATTTCCTCAGTCTTTTCTTGCCCCAGATGTCAGAAGGCCCTAACAAGAAAGGCCAAAGCCAAAAACCAGCAAAACCTAACCAACCACCCGTGCACTAACCATATTTACAATATGTACAACAAAAACCACACCACCACCTTCAACAACAGAGGGAAGGAGGGAGGTAAATTGGACTGCAGCAATGTGGATCTTGAACATCTACATTTATGGTAGGTACAAAACTGTACTATGTTCTTCATCTCACATTGCTGCAGTCCTTACATATGGGTAGAATCCCAAAGCAGAGGTAAGGGAGGATGGCCAAACTATAAAGCATTAGGAGCTGCCAACATGCCCTGTAAAATTGCAGTGGCAAATCCAGCCCTAGATTTAGAGTAAAGTGGAAGGTGGTAATGCTTAGAGAAAGTATGCACTGAACTCCAAGTAGCTGCTTCCAAAATATCTTTAGTAGCCACCCCTTAAAAAGCTGTAGAAGTGGCAGTAGCCCTAGTGGAATGAGGCCTAATCCCAGCTGGAATCTCCTTACGATGATGAGAATAACAGAAAGAAATACAAAAACCAATCCACTTAGAAATAGTTTGTTTTGAAACAGGTTTGCCCTGAGAACCCAAAGCAAAAGAAACAAACAACTGCTGAGACTGCCTGAACCCTTTAGTTCTGCTCAAATAATATCGCAACTGTCTGTGTATATCCAAAGTGTGCAAAATCCTTTCCCCTTTATTTTGGGGGTTTGCATAAAAAGTAGGCAAATGAATAGTTTGGTTTAAAGCCACACTAGAAACCACTTTAGGCATAAAAGAAGGGTTAGTACGCAAAGACACCCTATCCTTGTGGAAAATTAAGAAAGGCTCAACTGCCATAAGGGCCTGTAATTCAGAAACCCTTCTCGCAGAGGTAATGGCCAACAAAAAGCAGTCTTCCATGATAAATATTTCAACTCTGCCGATGCTGCAGGCTCAAAAGGTTGTAGAGTGAGTTTCTCCAACACAAAATTGAGATCCCAAGCAGGAGTAGGAGCTCTACGTGGGGTCTTATATTCTTTGCCCCTCTAAGGAATTGCTTAAACAAAGGCTGAGAAAATAATGGTGGGTCACAGTCATAGTGAGCAGAAATTGCTGCAGCATGAACCTTTATAGAGGAGAAGGACAAACCTTTGTCCAATAACTCAGTAAGGTATTGAAGCCAACACTTAAATTAGGTTTAGAAACATCAAAGTCCTTTGCTGTACTCCAAAATAAAAATCTCCTCCATTTATCTGCGTAAACTTTCCTTGTACTAGGCCTTCTGGCCTCCAAAATAACATTCAAAACTTGTTGTGGAAGCTGAGACCCTCCAGGGTTTAAAACAGAATATGCCAGGCTGTCAGATGTAGAGAATGAAGTTTGACATTGAGTAAATGACTGTTCTCCTGAGACAGCAGGAGAGGAATCGAAGGCAAAGGCCATGGAGGCTCCTGTACCAGACTTCTCAGTAATGGGTACCAGTGCTGTCGAGGCCAATCTGGAGCTATTAAAATCATGTTTGGCTTGTCCTGTCTGACCTTCAGCAGTACCTTTGGGAGGAGAGGCAGAGGTGGAAAGGCATACACGTGAAGATTGCTCCAATTGAATGAGAGAGCATCCACTTTCCAAGCTGTGGGATGAAACCTTTTGTGCAAAACTTTGGTAGCTGGTAATTTAGTGGAGAAGCGAACAGATCTATGTCTGGAGTTCCCCATAACACTGTCAATCTCTGAAATACATGAGGATCCAATTTCCACTCGTGGGGATCCATAATTTGTTTGCTCAACACATCTGCTAAGGAGTTCTGTGCTCCTGGCAGAAACCTTGCCTGAAGATTTAGCTGTAAACTGAGAGCAGTCTCCCACAAAATCATTGCTTGTCTGCATAGAGGATAAGAATCGTTCCCCTTGCTTGTTGATGTACCACATGACAGTTGTGTTGTCTGTTTGAATCAACACCTGCCCTGGAAGAAGTAAATCCTTGAAAGCTATCAATGCAAATTGGACTGCTAACATCTCCTTCAAGTTGATATGTAGATGTTGAAGTCTGGCAGGCCACGTGTCTTGTACCCATTTTCCATTTAGATGAGCTCCCCAAGCTTTGTCTGAGGCATCTGTCATTAAAATCTGACTCGCCTCTGGCCGGGTCACAGAGAGTCCCTTGTTTAGGTGACATTCCTGAGCCCATCACAAAAATTCCTTTTGAATGCAAGGTATTATCTGAATGACAGTGTCCAAATCTTGGCAGTGCTGTGTCCATACATTCTTGAGATACCATTGTAGCTTCCTCATATGCAGTTTGGCATTGGGAAGTACCAGAATACAAGATGCCATGAACCCCAAGGCTTGAAGGACTGTCCTTGCAGTCAGCCTGGACTGATGAGACAACTGGTGGAAGTAAAGAGAAAGATTCTTTTGTTTGTCCGGGGTCAAAAAGGCCATCTGGGATGCTGTATTCAGTCTCACACCCAGAAAGCACATGTCCTGTGAGGGTACTAGACTGGACTTTATTTCGTTCACAGAATACAGAATACCCCAGGCATCTTAACACTGCCATCACATACTGTAAATGATGAAGAAGTTAGTCCTTTTCTTGGGCCAGAATCAGGCAATCGTCCAAATAAGGATAGATCTGTATTCCTCTTAGCCTGAAGAAAGCTACCACTGGAGCCAGAACCTTCGTGAACACTCTGGGCGCAGTAGATAAGCCAAAGGGCAATGCAGAGAACTGATAATGTGAAGTCCCAGCCCGAAAACGCAGATACTTCCTGCAACTGGGCCTGATAGGAACATGAAGGTAAGCCTCCTTGAGATCCAGAGTCACCATCCAGTGATCTTTGCCCAGCAGAGGTAAAAGCTGTTGTAACGTCAACATTTTGAACTTGGGAATGTCCAGATATGTGTTGAGGATAGATAAATCCAAAATTGGTCTCCACGTGTTTCCTTTCTTTGGTACTAGAAACAGGCTAGAATAAAATCCTAGGCCCACTTCTGGCAGAGGGACCGGTTGTATGGCCCCTATTTGAAGTAGTAGAGAAATTTGTTTGTGAGCCTCTAGTCTTTGCTGAGGAGGAACGTCCGGCATGCCTTTGAAAGGAGGCAAGGTATGGAAATAAAACTTGTAACCCTGGTGTATGATATCCAATACCCATTTGTCTTGGGTAATCAACATTCAATTTTCCTTGAAGAGTGCTAACCTTCCTCCCAAAGGTGCTGCCAGGCAAGAGGGATCTGGCAGCTGAAAAAGTAGGTCATTGGGCCTGTTTACGAAAGGACTGGCCCCTGCCCTCACCCGAAGATTGTGCAGGTGAACTCCCTGTTCTAGGCCTGAAAGAACTCTGAGCTCTGCCCCTACCACGTCTAGATCTACCCCTAGACTGAGAATCATAAGAAGGATACGTCCACCCCTTAGCAGGCCAATTCCTACTAAACTTCGGAGGCTGAACTTGCAACAAATCTTTAACAGCCTGCATAGACTTAGCCTTGTCTTCCATTTTCTTCAAGACTGACTCCACAGGTGAACCAAACAACACATCAGACTGCAAAGGAGCATCCAAAATCCTTGTCTTAACATGGTCAGATAAATTCTGATCCTTCAGCCAGGCGTGCCTGCGAAGAACTGAGCCAGTGGCAGCCACCCTAGACGAGGCCTGCACAGCATCAAAACCACACTGTAATGAATGCTTACCCACCTGTTCAGAGACATGCACCAAATCTTGTAATTCTTTACACTCAATGCCTTCCGCCAGAGCATCCACCTTAGACTTCAATTGAGAAAGAAGAAAACTCTGATATTTCAACATATGAAACTGGCAATTCAAAGCCCTCATAGCTAAGGTAGAAGATGTATAGACCTTCTTTCCCCATCTATCCAAAGCTCTGGCTTCTTTATCTAGAGGAACCGGATTTTTTACAACAGAGGCCTTGACACCCTTCGGTCCCTGACTAATAGTTTCTGGGTCCGCCCTAGGACTCTTATAAAGATATTTATGAGCCTCAGGCACCCTGTAATACCTATCCGGTTTAACAGGAGCAGGAGGCAGAGAATCAGGATTAAGTGAAGCCTCTGCAAACACATCTTCCACAACATCCAGAACAGGGGGTATAGCCAAGGGCCTATGCTGGGGTAACAGCAAAAACTCCCTAAGCCTTTTCCTAGAATCAGAGAAGTCCTGACCTTCCCACTTAAAATGTTCCCTCATAGAATGAAGTGTCTCTGAAAAAGAAAAATCCTCTGGAGGAGAAGCAGAAGGAGTGGAATCATCTGCATCAGAATCAGAATAAGGAGAGTACTCCTGCAAGTCTTCAGCTGAAGACTCTGAAACATCCGAAGCCTGCTCAAAACTTCCCAACTCTGGCTCCACCCTAGGGCTCTTATCAGGAGGGGGCAAAGAACCTCTAATCAGAGTAATCAAATCCTCTGCCATTTTAAGCATGTGCTTCTTAGGCACAGACCCTGCTGAACTAGGAGTGACACCAACAGAAGCTAAAACTGGCCTGCCTCTGGGAGAAGCCTTGGAAACAGAAGGAGAAGGCCTAACCACCCTAGGAAGGGAGGGGATTATAGTAACTTGAGAAGCCCCTTCAGCCTGACCTGCCTCCTGAGAGACCACCTCCTGCAAAATCAAAGTCTCCCCCTGAGACTCCAGAGAAGTCTCCGTCGGAACCACCGGTTCCACTGAAGCCTCTAAAGAACCGGCGTCCGGAACGGACGACTCATCTTGCCTGGGTTTAACTGCTTTGTCTTTGCGCTTCTTCAAGAAGCGGGCCGGAGAATCCGACGGCATATTATAATTGCACCGATTCCCAAAGACCAGCCTAGCACAATCTAACCTTCGCTTAATAGTGCGTTTATTGAACCTAGCACAAAAGCGACACCCAACAACGTCGTGCTCAGGCCCCAAACAAGGAATACACAAAGAATGATAATCCCTATGCGGTATCTGTTTCCCACAAGAAATACAGTTATTCACTTTTTCTGACATCCGGTAAAACACTGAGGCAAGAAAAAAACAAAATAATCCCCAACGGGGTACTTAGCCAACTTGGATTCGGTCTGAAACTCCGAATTCGAAAAATTTCAGAACGCCGAACGGCACTTGCAACGCTGCTTCTGCATCGGACCATGCGGCAAAAAAGACTGAGGAAATGACGTCGGTCATGCGCTTTTGTACCCTGACATCCTGATGTCAGTTTTAAGCGCCTTGACCGACGTCAGCCTAATACTTTGGTATTCGGGCCGACCGAGGACAGCGGACTACCCATATGTAAGGACTGCAGCAATGCGAGATGAAGAACATCGGTTCTTTGGCAAAGTCTCTCTCTGTGGACACTCTTATTATAAGAATAAGAAACATAGTCCTCTTCTGCTTGCTGTCTCACCCTTTGCTGGTTAAACTTGTTTATTTTTAATTTCATACTTAGCCTGTCCTGCTTCCAAAAAGGTTTCTGATCTTCCAAAAAAACAATCCACATGCATACACCCCTTAAAACAACACTAGAGTATAAAAACTTGTTGGATGCACCTAGAAAGCACAGCTACATGTAAAAATGTCTTCCAGGGTCATTGGTGTAATAATCAACCATGAAGACAGATGGATAACAGCACTCGAGTCTCATACTTGCCTCGCAACATTCCCAGATTGCTGAGATAAACTTGTTTCTCTTCTGCCTGGTCTATTGTGACTATATCTCTTTCCACAAACACTCCATTGTCCCCAATTTTTAACACTTTTCTTTCTTCCACAATATAGTCAGCAGCAATCTTTCTGCTGGTATGACTGCATCTTTATTAATCTAGATCTTGGCTGCTGCCTTATAGACAGGCTTGGAGCATAAACGCAATGTGCCCTTTCATTTAGCAAATCCTGCAGAAGAACACCAATCCAGTTGCTTATTTGAACTTCCAAAAACATTAATACAGTCTTCTCCGCCTAGTCTCTTTGGTACAGCAGAAAATAATTTTTAGCTGTATAATTTGTCTTCCAACATTTACGATTTTTTGGAACAACCTTTCCTGTGAAAATCTCATGTACAGCCTTTTCTTCAATTCAGCCTTTGATTTTTGCAATTCTATAGTTTCACCTGATTGGTTAAACCTTCTTCCATTCTTCCAGCCTTGTTATTTGACTGTATATATTCCTTCACAGTTTCACTTATTTTAAACATATCAGAGTACATTTGATTAACTTTATCCTCTAAATTACTAGAACCCTTCCCCTTTGAAAAAGCTGAAATTTGAACTGCCTTTTGCTAAACAACTGAACAATTCTTCCCAGCTAGAGTTTGCTCTTCTCCTTTTTCCTGGTTGATTTTCTGTTACTTTCTCCAAATGTCTTTTTTACTGGTATGGTAATAGGGTACAGACAAGCTAGTAACTAAGCTGCATCCAGTTTGCTAGCTTCAGGGTCTTAATTTTTTTTTCTCCACAAGTGCAGTTTTCACACTGGGACAACTGTAATCAATCTGTTGATCAGTGTGCAGCACACCTGGAAGTCCAGTGGAGGTTGTCTTGTTGGCATTGATTTTTTTTTTGTATATACATGTGCACATGTGCGTACCTTTTTCATTGCTTCTTGTAGTAACAAGATTGCTACTGCTTTATTTCCCTCTGTGTAGAGTGCATTTCTGCTTGCTATAATTTTTAATTGGCTGTCATTTGGTTGCCATTCATTGTAGAACTGCAAAAAAGAGTGTGTGGTATTACACTAACTTAAGTGCTTTACTTTTTCATTATGTTACAGTCTTTTAGTGACACCTTTATTTTTTTCAGTGCACAGCAAAATGTGGAGACAGTCTCATTTTCTTCACAATGGTTGATATGTGGAATGTACAGTCAATCTTGTTTTGTGGGTTTTGGTTTTAATATCTCTGTTTGAGACCGTCGAGTGCCCAGTCACTTATGGTTATGAGTTCTATCCATTTTCTAATGAATGTATAGAGACACTTAAATTAGTATCAGTTAGGGTTTTAACATAAATACTAAGTGTAGTGTATAGTACACCAGTCAAAGTAAATCCAGAAAAATTGGGAGAAGTTACATGATGAGCAGAATTAAAAGACTTACTACTCAGTAAATGATTAATTGTGGAGAAGATTATTAGGCTTCTGTTAACACAAGCAAAAATGTTTCTACAAGCAAAGCTGATGTAACAAGTAAAATACCAAAATAGGGTGCCTCACTATTAACTTGCTAAGCACAAATTGGCAATACAAATCCAACTGCTAATCTGAAGCACATAATTAACAGTTTAGCCGTGTAATAAAACTGCCGACAACAGATGCATAAATGCACAAAAATGGGGTCATTAGTCACCCAGTGGACTAAATAGCAACAAAATCCAAGTAGTAGTCTGTATAGATCTTTTAAAATGCTAGAAGTCTAGACCTCAAAATGCACTCACTTGAGGCACTCCATAAAATGGAGAACATAGACATCTGTGCAGTGACAGAGACCTAGTTCAAAGCTCCAGAGAGCACCCCTGCATTACCAGGATATAATTCATACCACACCTTTCGGCCACCTAACCCAGACGGAAACACTAAAGGCGGCGTGTCCATACTCATTAAGGATATCCACACCTCCAAGCTAGTTGCTCAGCATAATGCATCAGAGATTATCCAAGTTCAACTAACTCTGGGCAAGACCGCAATCCAGATTGTAGCTTGCTACAGACCCCCCACCATGCCCTAGGATTCCCACTCTTTTCTTGATACACTGGAAAATATTAGGGTACAACCCAACACCCTAATAATGGGTGATTTCAACTACCTCACCATTAACTGGGCAAACTACTCATGCACCAACTCTTTTGCTCAACATTTTCTGGAATTCATCAATTCCATTGTCTTGGGTCAACTTATCCACACCCCCACCAGGGGCAGCAATATCCTAGACCTGGTCATCACCAACATGGGTGACCGGTGTTCCACACCAGAGATCAATTCTTCGTTGGTCAGATCAGACAAGCTAATCACCCTAGACATCCACATCTCGTCCCACCCCATTAGGGAAACAACCGTAAAAAAAATTCTCCAAAGGCAACTTCATGACACCCATGCAGATGGGCAAAAGAGGTACGACTGCTGAATCCTACACAAATGCACTTTATAAGTACTTATAAGAGTGCATGGATTGTGCTATCCCGAACAGAACCAAGATGCTATCCTCCAAAAAAAAGAAGCCATTCTGGTGGTCTTCTGTCATAAACAAACTCTGCAACAGAAGAAAGAAACCGTAAAAAAAAAAAAAAAAAAAAAAAAACAAAACAGTAAAATCCCATGATTGGAGGAACTCCCTGGTCAGCCTCAGTAAGAAGCTGAGATCCCTCATACAATCCTCCATAGCTAGTTATGAAAACAAAATCGCCACCGATTCTAAAGACAACCACAAAGCATTCTATAGCTATGTCAAGAATCTCAATAGCAACACTCAAATCTGCTCTGAGTTACAGCACAATGGCACTAAATATACACAACCAACTGATATTGCCAACATCCTATATAGATTCAGTGCTAACTTTACCCCCCTCTCACCCCTAAAGGGCCCATCTCTATACCGGAAGAATGCAAAGTTCCTGTAATCATGGCTGCACAGGTAAAAACCTCACTCTCCAAAGCCAAGAACACAGCATCCATGGGACCTGACAACATCCCAGGCTGCCTTCTACACAAACTACAGAATGAACTGGCACCCCACCCAAGTACCATGCTTATTCATAGCCTCAGCTCAGGCTTTGTACCCACTGAATGGTGCACCACGACAGTTCTCCCACTCCACAAAGTGGGAGCCACGAGAGACCCCAGGAACTACCGCCCCATTAGCCTGATGAGCCTTGTCTGCAAGGCCATGGAACGTATTATCATGGAACTCAAACAAAGACATTGGAGAACTCCAAACTCTGGACCCCACACAGTTTGGGTTTGTAAAAGGCAGATCATGTCTCCTAAACCTGAAAGACATATTTTATTCCAATGCAAATAGTTAAGCGCTTTCAACTGACAAACTTCAGTCTTCCTCAGAACAATGTTTCCATTTTGTAACCAATATTTATAGTAACAGTTATTCTGAATTTAAAAATTGCGCCAATTTTTAAATTCAGAATAACTGTTACTATAAATATTGGTTACAAAATGGAAACGTTCTGAGGAAGACTGAATTCTGTCAGTTGAAAGCGCTTAACTATTTGCATTGGAATAAAATTATTGGTCTACACTCGTACGAGCTGTGTTCTTCCACTTTTGGTCCATACTACATTCAGTTATATTGTTGTTTGGTTCTTTCGTTGGGAATAGTCGTTTTCGTGATATGGCTAATTGTGTGGAGGGCTGCTCAGCTTCATTGTCGGGTAAGGAACTTATTAAATTAAGAGCGGATGTAACAGCGTTACAAACGGAGATACAAAAACTTATTTCTTTAGTATCCGATCTTGTTATGGACAGCAAGAGACCTGCAAGTCTCTCCAAAAGCAACCACAGTCATATCGGGTTGCATTCTCAGAGTAAACAACGGAAATGTAATAGTTTGAAGCAAGACTGTGTTCGTGATTTGGCACGCAATGAAAGAGAGCATGAGGGTAGCTACCGAATTGATCCTGTGTCAGATGAAGTGCGTGTATGCACACCGGACTTAGAACTTCCCTTGCTTTTACGTGAAAACACCAAATACAATTCGCACCATGACACTAGCATAGATATGCCGAATCTATGCGAGGATGATTTTAACATTAGCCTGCATTCTCCTGTTGATCAGAGAGATCCTTTAGTTGATCAACGGCTCCATCTACTTTCACCTTGTGATGAGTTCACTTTTGATTTCAGCTTTCAGCATAACAGAAAGAATAGGAAAGATAATGATAAATTAGGGGCCAGACCCAAGGAACAACGGAATGTCAAACAATATGGAAATAATAAACGGAAGGAGGGTCATGATAAAAAAGGTACTGTTCCAAGTATTTCTTGTTCATCCCAGGGTAAAACAAGTATGTTTCATCATAAAGAAAAAAAATGGAACACATATGGACAATAGTTTTTGTGATAATTCCTGCACTGGTATTTTTAATCAATTTTTGGGTGATGAATATGTATTTGACCAAGTTACTAACAATGAAAAAAATATGAATTTGAACATGGCAAATTTTAAACAAGACTCTGAGAGATATGATTTATAATTTTGGTAAAAAACTGTTACAGTATAAAAATACAAAAATTGATATTGCCTATTTATCTAAATGTCTTAATGCTAAAATAATACCCAAGGGTATAAGATTTTTTAAGTTACCTTTAGGAATTAATTATAACAATGAAATGAAGAAAGAATTTAACTAATTATTTGATAATTTTGGGTTATTATACATAAGGACATTAAATATAATGATGAAAAGATGATTATTTTAGCTACTGAAGTGGAAAGTATGAATAACATAATTACTAAACACCGTGAGTTTCACCTATGGAAAGATTTGTATTACAAACAATTTAATATCACACAGGACAAGGCCAAAACTATATTTGAAAGGAAAAATAGAAAGCTAAAGAGAGATATTGAATCTTATGAGATAAATAGAGCTTATATTTGGCCAACAGACACTAAGGAAAACATTTTGGTAGAGAAGAATCAGTACATAGAGAGAAATAGATACACTAATAGAGAGGAAAATTTTCATGGAGGGAGATTCCATCCAGCTCCAAAACACAACAACCATTACAATCTATGATATTTTATGATATAGACGTATCTAATTCTGCATCTTCTCATGATACCACAATCACTCCTACTATATGTTCTAAGTATAACTCTGGTACAGGTTCGTTGATGTGTGAAGTTCCAATCAGTAAAATTGAGTCCTTTTTTCATACTTATAATTGTACTAACATCATTGATGCTTCATTAGGTGACCATGGTGCATCAAGCACTCAAGCTTTACAACACACCATCGAACAACAAATTATTCACAATTTAGAAGAAAAACTACCTACTGTAACTACTCATAATGGATTTAAGGTTTATAATTATACTGATATTATTATGAACAAGGAATTCTATCAACTTATGAGTAAAGGCATGAAATTCATACCTACAGTAGGAATTAATTTAGTAGATACTATTAAAGAGATCAAATTATACAGTAGGAGACTCAACTTGGCTGTTCAGTTTGATACTACACAACAGAATGAATTTAGTCAGCCTAATATTCTCAAAAAGAAAAGCACATATGTACCGAATAACCATCCACATATTATCAATTATGAACGGATGGTTAACAAAGATATTTATTGGCATTGTGCTAAATTAAGGAATGAGTATAATTATCAGGATAATCTAACTAAAAAAGAAAGGAAATGTTTATATAATATTACACATAACAAAGATATCCGCATAATGAAACCTGATAAAGGTGGCGGAATTGTGGTTAGTTATACCATTGATTATAATGCTAAAATACATGATTTGCTATATGAGTCAGGTAATTATGAAGTGATATCTTTGAATGAAATTAATATTGGCTATAAAAGAATAAATTTTTTATTAGAAGATTTTTTGATTGATAATAGAATAAGTAAAGACATTTATGAATTTCTCAAAACTGATTACCCTATTTTAGCAAAAATAGTGGGGATACCCAAAATCCATAAATCTATCAAGAATCCACCGTATAGACCAATTATATCAGGATCTAAATCAAAGACATATAATATTAGGGTCCTGATAGATACATGGACAAAACATATTTATAAAGCTGTACCTCATATCATGAAGGACTCTTGGAGTTTTTTGAATAACCTCACAGAAGATAAATGGAATCCTGAACATATATTCATCACCATTGATGTAATTGATTTATACACATGTATACCTAAGATAGTAGGACTAGATTTCTTCACTAACGGTCTTAGAAAATATTCTGGGCATAGTTGGGACAAAGTATGTGTAATAACAGAGTTGATGTCATTGGTGCTTGAATATAATTATATTACGTTTCAAGGAGAGTTTTTCAGACAAAAAACAGGTGTAGCTATGGGCGCTTCTTGCGCACCTATTTTTGCTAATTTGGTAATGTTGGAATGGGAGAACCAATATCTTTTTAATAGCCAATATTATAAATATATTATATTTTATGCTAGATATCTTGACGATTTATTTAGAATACGGAAAGGACCGGAAGAAATGATAAAGGAGTTTAGTGTTTTCCTTAATAATACAACACAATTTTTAAAATTCACGTTTAGCTACAATAAAAAAGAAATCGCATACCTTGATACATTTATAACCAGCACAGATACTGGTTTTACATCCAAAATTTATAGAAAACCCACTTATTCCAATGATTACATTGAATACAACAGCAACCACCCACCTTTTATGTTCAAAAATGTTGTCAAAGGGCAATGTATAAGGACAGCTAGGATGTCCTCTACCAAAGAAGCTGTGACAGAGGACATAGGGTTGTTATATTCCATGTTTAAGAAAAGAGGGTATCCAGAAGGTTTACTGGATGATATTACAGAATATGTCTTGTCACAATGGGGACATCGGTATAAACCATTGTTAGGTATACAAGAACAAGTAGAGGACAGCAGTTCGAATGGTACAACATCTTTCAATAGGGTATATGTTCTTACGTTCTCTCCATATATTCACTACATTAAATACATATTGTACAGACACTGGGATATTTTTTTGTCCAATAACTTGGAATCTATTTTGGGTTCTAAACCAGTAATTGTATACAAAATGGCTCCAAATTTAAAAAGAAGATTAGAACAGGCTGATAGCAAACACAATGGGAACATTAAATACAATAAAGCAACCAGTAAATGTGGGTTTTGTAAGCAATGTCCACATATTAATACATTGGATAAAGTTATATTAAGTGATATTAATCAAGCAGAAATTAGATGTATAGGTGGAAACTGCAGTAGCAAGCAAATTGTGTATATTGCTAGATGTATTGAATGTACTGCATTTTATATAGGTAAAACGGAGAGGATGTTTAAGAAAAGGATCTATGAACATCTTTATAAAATACGTAAGCAGGATACATCTAATGCATTGTTTAGACATATAGCAGAAAAAGGTGATAAACACAAATTTGTTTTTAGTATCATTGATCAGATGGATCAAGGTAACCTTCAAGGGAACTGGAAAGTACAATTGGCATTGAAGGAAAGTATTTGGCAAATCAAAACAGATGCCACCAGATTCCCTGGTCTAAATGACCACATTAGTATTAAACCGTTTTTAGAGCTAGGGTAGTTTCACTACTTCTAGCACTATGTATGAAGGTGTTATATCTTGTTAATATTTATTGTATTTATAAGTTCAACATATCCATTCAGCACTTAGTAATATGTAGGCAGTGTTCATTTTATGTTTACATACTTAGATGGTTTTAAATATCATATTCAAGTTCAACATGAACAATTAATTCATATTATATATTTATTTTTTATACATGTAGATTAGGTAGGTAGGTAGGTATAGACAATATAACATATGGAATATTAATAAACATAACAACAAAGTTATATTTTATTTTATTTTATCTTCTATGTATTTTAATAGATGCTGAGGTATAATATTATATTTTAAATTGTATTTTAAATGTATTATAAATGTATTATAAATGTATTAATAGTATACACATGTTTTATAGGATGTTATGAGCGTATGATGCACACTATCACTTTAAAAGTTTTGGCGCAAATTTTTAAATTCAGAATAACTGTTACTATAAATATTGGTTACAAAATGGAAAAATTTTTCTGAGGAAGACTGAATTTTGTCAGTTGAAAGCGCTTAACTATTTGCATTGGAATAAAATTATTGGTCTACACTCGTACGAGCGGTGTTCTTCCACTTTTGGTCCATACTACATTCAGTTATATTGTTGTTTGGTTCTTTCGTTGAAAGACATATTTGAAGAAGTCACCAAAGCCATAGATGAGGGTAAGGTGGTTCACACAGTCTATCTAGATCTCACCATCCCCCACTCTTGGAACTACAGATAAATTTAATAAACTAGGTACAAATCCCTACGTCACAAGATGGGTTGCCAACTGGCTTACTGACAGAACCCACACTGTGAAAGTAGCAGACTCCAAATCAGACTTCAGACCATTGACAAGTGGTGTACCACATGGTTCAGTCCTGGGTCCTCTCCTGTTTGGTATCTACTTCTCTGAAGTACAGGCTAACACAGAAGGTCTTTGGCTAAGTTCACAGATGACTGCAAATTAGCTATCATCGAAACTCCTAACAATATGGATATCCTACAAATGGGCCTCACGGAGACAGATGCCTGGTGTCAAAGCCATGGCCTCAAGCTCAATGCCAAAAAGTGCATAGTCATCCCCTTTGGCAAAACTCTGTACCCATGAACTACCACATATGCAGTAGTCTACTTAACACCGAAAGTGTGATAAGAGACCTTGGGACACAGGTGGACAGTAGTCTCTCCTTTGATAATGACATTGCCACAGTGGTCAGGAAATCCTTCTACGTGGCACACCTCATCACAAAAGGTTTCTCATCCAGAAAAAAAAAGGTCATTGTTCCCCTCTACTCATCACTCAGTAGACCCATTATAGAGTACAATGCCCCTTTTGGTATGTACCTCACAAGACATTTACAACAACTCAAAAGGCCGCAGAAATACCTCACAAAAAGGATTACTGGCCTCAAACAAATGCCCAATGCAGACCATCTCAAAAAACTCCAGCTTTACTCTGTCGCATATCACCTACTCCGAGGCGATCTCTGCCTAACATACAAAGCTATGTCAAGCCCAGAGCTGTTGGACATGCTCCACTTAAAGAAATCCCAATCCCTCCAAGCTACACACTAGAGACCTAAACCTTGTCACCACAATAAACGGAACATGCTGGAGGGATAGATTCTTGTCCCAGACACTTCCCATACTCTGGGAAAGGCTACCTATCTATGTCAAACAGAGCTCCTCATTAGCACTCTTCAAGAAAAATCTTGATGATTGGATAGGAAATAGGAAATTCACCCCGGGGATCACTTCTGTGGCTCTGCTTGACAGGGGCACAGGAAAATAATTTTCTTGGGTGGCGAAAGCCAGGGTACCTTTTTGGCTAGGCTTGTATAGGCCCTAGGGCCAATACCCTAGTACCTACCTATGAACCTATGAAAAAATCCAATAGATGACTTCAGTAACCCAATAAAAAGGGATCAACAGATAAGCAGTTTAAGATAGAAAATAAAATCAACAAAAAGGTCAAAATAAAGTTAAGATGATATTTTAAGATGAAAGACAGACAGCCCAAAAACTTGTCACCATGCTGGGGCTGAAGAAGGTCAGCATAATAAGAGGCTTACCAGTTTAACTCTCAATGAGACACAAGTAAATGCTGGAATAAAATGACAATGGTGCATGCAATCATACTAATAAAAGAAAACAATTAACAACTGAAGACAGGATCAAACGCACAGTAAGAAAGTACAGTTGTGTACACTTACCATAAATGTAGATGTTAGAGTGTATTCACTGTTGCAGTCATTACATTTGGGTAATCTGCTGGCAGGTTGCCCTCAGTCGGCCTGATTAACAAAGTCTTGGTCCCGTGTCGGTTGCTGCCCCTTCTTCCATGACGTCAGGTCGTCGGGGGTATATAAAACACGCAGCCGACGCCATTACATCAGTTTTTCTTGTCCCAGATGTCAGGTGCCCCCCAAATTGGGAGCCAATATTTAAGTAATTAAAAACACAAAAGTATAAAAATATACATACAAACAAAAGCAAATACACCAAAAAGGCTTTTAAGCATAGTAAAGGAAAGTAGAGGTATAGTAAGAGAAAAGACAAGCTAACCAAGACTGCAACAGTGAATACACTCGAACATCTACACTTATGGTAAGTGTACACAACTGTACTATGTTCTTCGTGTTTCACTTTTGCAGTCATTACATTTGGGTAGATTCCCAAAGCTATGGTTGGGAGGATGGATTTATACAGCATTAGGACCATCTATAAGGCCCTGCAGGACAGCAGTGGCAAAGCCAGCTCTAGATTTAGAAAAGAAAGGTAAATGGCAATGTTTGGTGAACGTATGAACTGAGCTCCGCTCCAGGTAGCAGCTTCTAGAATGTCACTGGTAGGAACACCTCTGAGAAAGGCTGTAGAAGTAGATGCAGCCCTGGTGGAATGTGATCTGATCCCCTGGGGAACAGTTTTACCATGGTGCATGTAGCAAAAACGAATACAATGGCTTATCAGTTTGGAAATAAGTATGCTTTGAAATCGCCTTTCCCTCTGCTCCTGCAGCAAATGCCACCAGTAGGTGTTCAGATTTTCTTAGAGATTTTGTCCTGTTTAGGTAAAATCTAAGTTGTCTGTGTGCATCCAATGAATGCAGAATCTGCTCCCCCTTGTTCTGTGGATTGGGAAAGAAAGTTGGCAAATGAATGGTCTGATTAAGAGCCACACTAGATACCACTTTAGGCATGAAGGATGGATTGGTCCTGAGAGACACCCTGTCTGCATGAAAAATAATGAAAGGCTCCACTGCCACAAGAGCCTGTAATTCGGAAATCCTAGCTGATGTGACTGCTAAAAGGAAAGCTGTTTTCCAGGAGAGAAATTTTAAGTCTGCAGTAGCAGCTGGCTCGAAAGGAGGGAGAGTGAGTTTTTCAAATACAAAATTGAGTTCCCACGCAGGGGCTGGAGCTCTCCTGGGTGGTCTTAATTTTTTTGCCCCTCTGAGATACTGTTTTAGCAGAGGATGAGAGAAGAGGGGAGGTTCTGTGTTGTAATGAGCTGAAATGGCTGAGGAATGGATTTTTATGGAAGTAAAGGGCAGGCCCTTGGGAAGCATCTCAGTTAAGTATTGTCAAATCTGAGGAATATTGGGCACTGTTGTGCTTATCCCTTGTGATTGATTCCAGGCACAGAATCTTTTCCATTTGTCAGCATACGATTTTCTAGTACTAGGTCTTCTTGCCTCCAAAATGACATCCACTACAGGTTTGCGGAGGGATGCTAAGGGTGAATTTAGGTGATTAGCCACGCTGCAAAATTCAAAGTTTGGAGCGGAGAGTGCAGAATTTGGTTGTTCTGCTGAGACAATAAGTAAGGTGTCTGAGGCAAGTGGAAGGTGTGACACATTGCACAGGAGTGGTGTTGGTGAGGCCAGTCTGGAGCAATCAAAATTAGTTTTGGTTTGTCCTGTTTGACTTTTAGTAGAACTTTGGAGAGCAGAGGCAGAGGGGGAAAAAGCATAGACTGATAGGTTTTTCCAGCTGAATGATAGAGCATCCACTTTCTTCCAGCTGAAAGACAGAGCATCCACTTTCCAGGTTTTTTTGTGATGAGTCCTTGTGCAGAATTTGACCAACTGATAGTTCTGGGATGAGGCAAAAAGATCCATGTCTGGACTCTCCCATTTGCATATCAACATGTTGAAAATCCGTGGTTCCAGTTTCCATTCGTGTGGGTCCATGAGATTTCTGCTTTGTTCATCTGCCAGAGTATTCTGCTTTCCTGGCAGGAATTGAGCTTGTAGTTGTATTTGGTAGGTCAAGGCAGTGTTCCACAATGCCATGGCTAGTCTGCAAAGGGTGTAGGAGTGTGTACCCCCCTGCTTGTTTATGTACCACACAACTGTGGTGTTGTCTGTCTATCATTAATTGTCCTGGATGAAGGTAGTCCTTGAAGACTGTCAGTGCATTCTGTACAGCTAGCACCTCTTTTTGATTGATATGAAGGTGCATTTGATTTGGGCTCCACTTGCCCCAAATGCACTTCCCCGACAGAGGAGTCCCACAAGCATAGCCCCCAAGCATATAGTCTGATGCATCTGCAGTTAGGGTTTGGGCGGCAGGGGGTGGAGTGAATGGTAGTCCCTTGTTTTGGTGGCAGGCCTCTGCCCACAATAGGAACTCTAGTTGCAGGCAAGGTATGACAGGAATCATTGTTTCCAGTCTGTGACAATGCTGACTCCATAAATTCTTTAAGTACCACTGAAGTTTCCTCATATGCAGTCTTGCATATGGAATTAGAAGAATGCAGGAAGCCATGAACCCAAAGGCTTGCAGAATTTGTCTTGCAGATAGCAGGGTTTTTGTGGCCACTTGTTTGAAGTAAGTTACCAAATGAATTTGCTTTTCTGGCGTAACGTAAGCTATCTGGGCAGTTTTATTGTATTATTTATTTAACATTTGTTGACCGGGAATGTCCGACTAGGTTCCACAGAGCCTGTTTTCAGCGGAGGCCCGGGGAGAAACGCTCCAGATGCATGTCTTTGGAATGTGGGAGGAAACCGGAGTACCCGGAGGAAACTCACGTGAACACAGGGAGAACATGCAAACTCCACACAGAAGGCACCCCAGCCGAGAATTGAACCAGAGAACCTCTTGCTGTGAGGCGACAATGTTAACCGTTGCACCACTGTGCCGCCTGTTGTATTCAAGTTGTATTCAAGCTTGCACCCAGGAATGTAATTTTTTGAGAGGGCACCAGTTGTGATTTCTTTTCGTTTATGGTATACCCTAGACAAGTTAAAACCATTTTTACAAAAGCCAGATGTTTTTGAAGAAGAATGTCCCTGTTTTCTGCCTGAATTAGACAATTGTCCAGGTATGGATATATTTGAATATTTCTTTGCCTGCCAAATGCAATTACTGGAGCCAGTCCCTTTGTGAAGTGCCCTGGGTGCAGTAGATAAGCCAAAGGGCCGAGCAGAGAACTGGTAATGCAAATAGCCTGCTTTGAAGCGGAGGTATCTTCTGCAAGATTCCCTGATTGGGATATGCAGGTAAGCCTCTTAAGTCTAGAGTTACCAACCAGGCATCTTTGCCTAGCATAGGAAGTAACTGTAGCATCTTGAATTTTGGAATGTCCAGAAATGTGTTTAGAGTAGATAAGTCCAGAATTGGACGCCATGATTTGTCTTTTCTGGGTACCAGGAAAAGTCTTGAATAGAAACATTGTCCCTTTTCTTCTTCTGAGACTAGTTGAATAGCTCCCATGTTCATGAGAGACCATACTTGTTTCTGGGCCTCTGCCCACTGATTTGGGGGCAGGTCTGGCCATCTGTTTGGGATTGGCAACATGTGGAAAAGAAATCTGTATCCCTCAGATACTATATTTAAAACCCATTTGTCCTGGGTTATAAGTTGCCAGTTTCTTGCATGAAGTGCCAGTTTTTCCCCCAAGGGGGCGGCTAAAAGGTAAGTGCTTGGTAATTGTAAAGGGAATTCATTGAGACTGCTTACCATAGGGAGGTGCCTTGTTGTTTCCAGATTTGGAGGAGGAGGCACCCCATTGCTTTGTTCTAAAAGTCTCTTGTGACTGAAACCTGGAGTCTTTGGAATGTCTGGACCTGACTTGAGTGGCTCTCGAAGGAACTGGAAAGGACCAGTTCTTAGTAGGCCAGTGCCTACTAAATCTTGGAGGTTGCACTTGTAAGACATCTTTCACAGTTTGCATAGATTTAACTTTATCTTCCATCTTTTTTAAAACTTCTTCAGCCTTATTACCAAAGAGATGGTCCTGTTGTAAAGGAGCATCCAACAATTTTGCTTTAACATGATCAGGCAGAGTTTGCTCTTTGAGCCAAGCATGCCTTCTTAGCACAGACCCAGTTACAGCAGCCCTGCAAGAGGCCTCCAAAGAATAAAAACCACACTGCAAAGTATCTTTTCCAACTTGTTCAGCTGAATGCAATAAATCCTGTAAATCTTTATTTTCCACACAGTCAGAAATTAACATAATTTTCTGTTTAAGCAGTCCCATGATATGCTGTTGATATTTAAGGATATGAAATTGACAGTTTAAAGGCCCGACTGCCAAGGCTGCAGAAGTGTAAACATTCTTACCCAATCTATCCAGCGTCCTGGAATCTCTATCAAAAGGTGTAGGATTTTTAGCAGTAGAGGCCTTAATGCCCTTGGGACCCTGAGAAATCGTTTCAGGATCTGCAGTAGGATTTTTAAAAAGGAATTTGTGGGAGTCAGGAACCCTGTAGTATATGTCTGGCTTACAAGGAGCCGGGGGCAGAGAATCAGGAGCCATACTAGATTATGAAAAAACATCATCAACAATGTCTAGAACAGGAGGTACAGCCAAAGGCCTATGCTGAGGAAGAAGAAAATCCCTAAGTCTCTCTTTAGATTCAGAGAAGTCCTGACTTTCCCAGTGGAAATGTTCCCTTAAGGTATGTAAAGTTTCCCCAAAAGAAAAATCCTCAGGGGGAGAAGAAGGAATGAAATCTTCTGCATCTGAATCCTCATAAGTAGGTATAGACAAATCCTGTTCATTAGAAGAGTCAGAAGAAATAGAATCCTGTTCAGAAGAATCATAATCAATGTCTTGCCTAGGCCTCTTAGAAGGGAGGGGGGTTGGCTACCCCTGATCAGAGTAATTAAATATTCAGCCATTTTAATAATTTGTATACCCCTGACAACCTGACGTCATGGAAGAAGGGACAGCAACCGACGAAGGACCCAAGACTTTGTTAATCAGGCAGACAGAGGGCAACATGCCAGCAGATTACCCAGATGTAATGACTGCAACAGTGAAACACGAAGAACATCTGCTAGGAAAAGCAGAATCACTTCAGTTTACAGTCATCAAAAGACAATCTGAGCTGACATCTAACAAAGCCCCAGCAGGTAAAATGCACAAACTGTCAGTATGTAAAATTACTTGAAAGAATTCAGTCTCTGACATGCAATGTTACTCCATACTGCTCACATTGCTAAGAAAAGTAAACCTAATATAATGCTGCTAATTTTATAGAATTACAAATCCGACTAGTCAAAAATAAGATATGCAGATATATATTAAATGTTAATGCCCATGTTTCCTATAAGAGCACAAAAGTGCAAATCATCATTTTATGACCTGTAATCTTGAGATCTTGAATTCAGTGGTCAGTGCAGAATATATGTATCCACAATGAATAACCTACGGTCACTGAACAAGTCTTCCATTATAAATTATGCATACAGACACCAGAATAAGCTTGTAAATTGGAAGGGTAGGTTACAGCTTAATCTTCTGAAGTTCATTTCTGAAATCATTTTGAAAGTCTGAAACTCATTGCCAGTCTTCTAACTTGGTAAAAGATGAATGGGGCCTAGTAGAGATTTTCCTCAGCTGCTACATTGGATGGATGATTTATATGGTGCTGGCACTTCTCCACTTCTGGTTGATTACCTAACATTCAATGTCCATCAACCTGATCTTGGGGTGAGGACTAGAGTCATTTTTCCAAGCAGAAAGGGTAATGAAGACTTTGAGGCCTCTGACCTTAGGGTCCGCTTCAGACTCAGCAGGGCCAGTTGGCCCAAATTAAAGGGAACACTGCTAGGTTGTCCCACAGTGGAACCCACATCTTTGTGCTTAGACATCATGGAGATGTTTGTCTGGCAAGGGCCAGAGTTGCAGGAGCATACATTTGGGGGATATGTCATATTGCCAGTGCCAAACGCAGGTAAGATGAATCTCCCAGGATTGGTGCCTTTACCATTTTCATATGTCGTATTGCCAGACACCAAGAGCAGCTTTATGCATCCTCACCCATGCAGGAGATTGCGTTTGAAGGTAAATGGAAGGTATACAATTCCATCACTTACAGACTCTGTTGAGGAGTCAGAGGATCCAGAGACTTATTTCTGAGATGGACCTTGACAGTTAAATCCACCTTCCTTTTCTCCTCCACCGCCACCACCAGCAGTGACCCTTCTTTTGGTGTTTTAGATTATGCCATGATGCTTAAACAGGTCAAGCATGGACTGGCTTTCAGCTTCTTTTTCTCCCCTTCCCACCCAAAACAACAGGTATATTGTGCATCTGAGTAAAAAGCCAGAAGGGCTTTGAGACACTTCCATGAAGCCAGACAGCAGACAATATTTGGAAACCTGAAAGCATCCCACTCCTATGGCCCCTGAGGAGGTTGTGTGTACTTTATGACCCCCAGATTAATGGGCAGAGTCCAGCACCAAGCATTTCCAAGTTGATTACATATCTCTTTGGTCCATCATTGGTCATCCAGCAAGAAGTGAAAAGGTTTGGAAATTTCTGGTAAGATTAACATATTGGAACTCAGTGCCTTCAAGGATACACTTTCGTTGTCAGTGCCCCTTAGAACTCACATATCCATGGTGACTGCCAAAAACAGAGTTAGCAAAGCAAAAGGTGGCCAAGCAACAGACCTGGGGAATTACAGACCCAGAAGCCTGACCAGCCTCATCTGTAAGGCCATGGAACATATCATTACGGACCTCATAAAGACATAGGTGACTTCCAAAACCTGGATACTACCTAAATCAGCTTCATCAAGGGCAAATTCTGTCTGTTAAACCTGGTGGACTTTTTGAGAATGTGACCAGGGCCACTGATGAGGGCAAATCTGTGCACACAGCATACCTCGACTTGGCAAAGGCTTTCGACGCAATCCCACATTCAAGCATTATCAATAAACTTAGCAAACTGAATGTAAACCCGTTCGTTGTAAGATGGGTTGCCAACTAGCTCACAAACCGGACTAACACTATCAAAGTGGGTGACTCCACATTGACTAGTAGACCTTTTACTAGGGGAGTGCCACAGGGGTCAGTGCCGGACACCCTATGGTTTGGTATACACATCTCAGAAGTTCAGGTCGTGGCTGACCAAGTTTTCAGACAACTGCAAACTAGGTGCAATCACTGAATCCCCAAATAATGTCAATATACTCTAGGAGGGTCTCACATAGATCAACAATTGGTGTATTAGTCATGGTCTCTAAAGTACAGTTTTGTACCTACCATAAATGTAGATGTTAGAGTGTAAACACTGCTGCAGTCATTACACTTGGGTTATCCTGCCGTCAGGCAGTTCCCCAGTCGGCCTGAGTTCCAAAGTCTTGGTCCGGCATCAGTTGCTGTCGCCTCTTCCCTGATGTCAGTGCGACAGGGGTATTTAAGATGCAGCCGATGCCATTTTCTTCAGTTTTTCTTGCCCCAGATGTCAGGTGCCCCCAAATAGGTAGGCAATTCAATTTGCTAGTAAACTATACAAAAGAAAAGCAAACAACCATTTTTAGTTACCAGCAAATACTCCCCATAGGTAATAAAGGGTAGATGAGCTAGGTAAGTACCAGAAAGTAAGATGGGAAGGAGGGAGGGTAACCTGGACTGCAGCAGTGTTTACACTCCAACATCTACATTTATGGTAGGTACAAAACTGTACTATGTTCATTGTGTTACACTGCTGCAGTCATTACACTTGGGTGGAATCCCAAAGCTGAGGTAGGGAGGCCGGATCTATAAGGCATTAGGGGTGGCTATAAGGCCCTGCAGGACAGCAGTGGTGAAGCCAGCTCTGGATTTGGAGTATAAAGGCAAATGGTAATGTTTGGTGAAGGTATGCATAGAACTCCATGTTGCTGTTTCCAAAATATCCTTGGTAGGTACTCCTCTGAGGTAGGCAGTTGAAGTGGCTGTTGCCCTGGTGGAGTGAGATCTAATGCTGCTAGGTACAGGTTTCCCATGGTGGGTATAGCAGAAACGTATACAGTGTCCTATCCATTTTGAAATAGTCTGCTTTGAAATGGCTTTTCCCTGTGCTCCTGCAGCATATGCTACCAATAATTGCTCAGATTTTCTGAAAGCTTTGGTTTTGTCCAAGTAGAAGCGTAACTGCCTGTGAATGTCCAAAGAATGTAGTAGTCTTTCCCCTTTGTTCTGTGGTTTTGGATAGAAAGTTGGCAAGTGAATAGTTTGGTTTAGAGCCACACTTGATACCACCTTTGGCATAAACGTAGGGTTAGTTCTTAAAGACACCCTGCCCTGGTGGAAGATGAGGAAAGGTTCCACTGCCATTAGTGCCTGTAATTGTAACTATTCATGCTGATATTATTGCCAGTAGCAGAGCAGTTTTCCAAGAGATGTATTTTAATTCTGCTGTGTTAGCTGGCTCAAAAGGAGGCAAAGTTAATTTTTCCAAAACAAAGTTGAGGTCCAGTTAATTTTTCCAAAACAAAGTTGAGGTCCCAAGTTGGTGTAGGTGCTCTACGGGCCGGTCTTATGTTTTTAGCCCCTCTGAGGTACTGTTTGAGCAAAGGATTAGAAAAAAATTGGTGGATCCATGTTGTAATGAGCAGAAATAGCTGAGGCGTGGATCTTGATGGATGAAAAGGAGAGGCCCTTGTCCAGCATCTCAGTTAAGTATTGAAGTATCTGAGAAATGTTTGGGACAAGAGGGTCAAGGCTGTGCGCTTGGTTCCAGGCACAGAATCTCTTCCATTTTTCCGAGTAGGCTTTCCTGGTGCTAGGCCTTCTGGCCTCTAGAATGACATCCATAACAGCTTTGGAGAGAGGCATTGCTTGCCTGACTAAGGGATTTTCCATACAGCAAGATTTAAGGTCTTTAGCTGGCTGTGAAGTATCTGATTGTTGTGCTGTGTCAACAGCTGTGGGATTTGAGGCAAAACCCAGGGTGGTTCTTGTGCCAAGTTCTTTAAGATTGGGTACCAGTGCTGGCGTGGCCAGTCTGGTGCAATCAGGATCATTTTTGGCTCTTCCTGCCTGGCTTTTATGAGTACCTTTGGAAGGAGAGGTAAAGGAGGGAAAGCGTATACTTGTTTTTTCCAGCTGAAAGAGAGGGCATCCACTTTCCATGCTTGTGGATAGTAGCTCCTTGTGCAGAATTTCTGTAATTGGCAGTTCATTGGGGATGCAAATAGAGCTATGTCTGGGCTCCACCATTTTTGTGTTATCATTCTGAATATTTGTGGGTCCAATTTCTATTCGTGGGGTCCATGATGTTTCTGCTTAGGTCGTCTGCCAGTGTATTTTTCTCTCCTGGCAGGAATTGTGCTTGCAGATGAACTTGGTAGTTTAGAGCTGTGTTCCACAAGGTCATGGTTTGTCTGCAGAGGGGGTAGGAGTGTGTGCCCCCTTGCTTGTTTATGTACCACATAACTGTGGTGTTGTCTGTCTTTAGAAGTAATTGTCCTGTATGCAGCGGGTCCTTGAAAGCTATAATTGCATTTTGTACAGCTAGCATCTCTTTTTGATTGTTGTGGAGATGTCTTTGCTCTGTGGGCCACTCGCCCTGGATACATTTTCCTGCCATGTGTGCTCCCCAGGCGTAATCCTATGCATCTGTTGTCAGTGTTTGCCTGGCTGTGGGTTGAGTGAAAGGCTGTCCCTTGTTGAGGTGACAAGCTTGAGCCCACCATCGAAACTCCTGTTGAAGGCAAGGAATTAGTGGTATAACTGTTTCCAAACTTTGACAGTGTTGATACCATACACTCTTTAGGTCCCATTGAAGTTGAAGTTTCCTCATATGCAGTCTGGCATATGGAATTAGTAGTATGCAAGATGCCATGAAGCCCAAGGCCTGCAGAATTTTTCTTGCAGGGAGTTGGGTCTTTGTTGCCATTAAATGAAAATATTGAGTCAGTTGTCCTTGTCTGGCGTGAGATAAGCCATCTGGGCCATTGGGTTCACGCTGGCACCCAGGAATATTATCTGTTGTGAGGGCACTAGTTTTGATTTCTTTTCGTTTACTGTGTACCTCAGGCAACTTAATAACTTTTTTACGTATGCCAGATGCTTTAGTAGAATGTCCTTGCTCTCTGCTTGAATCAGGCAGTCATCCAGGTATGGATAAATTTGAATTCCTTTTTGCCTGCAAAATGCAATTACTGGTGCCAGGCACTTTGTGAAGACCCTGGGTGCAGTAGATAAGCCAAAGGGCGGTGCAGAGAATTGATGGTGCATTGAACCAGCTAGAAATTTGAGGTATCTTCTGCAGTTTTGTCTGATAGGGACATGCAGGTATGCCTCTTTGAGGTCCAAAGTCATGAGCCAAGCTTTCTTGCCCAGCATGAGAAGAAGCTGCTGTAGTGTCAACATTTTGAATTTCGGAACATCCAGGTAAGTGTTTAGAGAAGAAAGGTCAAGAATGGGTCTCCAGGCTTTGTCCTTTCTGGGAACCAGAAAGAGTCGAGTAAAATCCTTGTCCTTGCTCCTGTGGTGGCACCTTCTGAATAGCTCTCATGTCCATGAGTGCTGTGATTTGTTTTTGAGCCTCTGCCCATTGATTTGGTGGCAGATTTGGCATTCCTTCTAACCTTGGCAGAGTGTGAAAGTGAAAGAGATAGTGATAGATTCCCTAAACACTTATTCTGAAACCACTGTTGGTAATACTATCACTCATGATTCTTTAACAATCATTACAAATGCTACACAGGACTTTAATATTTTTAATTATTCCTCTTTTGTTCCCGATCCTTTGATTATAGATATTCTTGCAAAAGGACTGTCTTTTTGTTCCTACATTTAGGAGTGATATTGCTAGAACGTTAATTTATTTAAAGTTTTTCACCAGGAAACTAAATTTGAATGTCATGCTTGGTAGTAATTCTAGTCTCCCTAAGGACTTTAAAGTGGCCAGTATTTTCAACCCACCACTCCATCCTACCATTTCACTTTTTGAAAAAATATGTGATAATGATTTCAGAGTGTTTTTGAATACTAAAAACCCTCTAAATCTTTTGGAAGAAAATTTGACCCATAGAGAAAAAGATGCTTTAAATGATTTAAAGTTTGCCAATGTTCGAATTTGTAAACCAGATAAGGGGGTGGTTTGGTTTTTATGAATAAGGAGGATTACATTACTAACATGATGTCCTTGTTGAATAATGCAGCCTATAAGAAGGTGTCCCTTAATGAAATAAATGGGGCCTATCGTAAAATTAAGGGTTTTATTAATGATTTATTTATTGAAGGACGCATCGATATTGATTTATTTAATTTCCACATTATTGCACACCCAGTTATTCCTACCTTGTTTGGGTTGCCTAAGGTGCATAAAAACCTAATGAAACCCCCTTTTCATCCTATAATTGACGGCAGGCAGTAAAAGAATCACTAAAAAAATCAGGAACAAATTTATAAGGATTCCTGGGCATTTTTAGAGGCACTCAATCATTTTTCTTTCAATGGTGATCTTAATTTTTTCACTATCGATGTTTGTGACCTTTATACTTGCATACCACAAGATCTAGGATGTGAATGGGTGAGGGATTTCTTAATGGACCAAAAAGTTGATGGAGACCAGATTGATTTGGTGATTTATTTGTTGGAATTAGTTCTGAAGAATAACTATTTCCTTTTCAACTCTGATTTTTATTTACAACAAACGGGTGTAGCCATGGGGTCCCCCTGTGGGGCAACTTTTGCCAACACAGTAATGGCATTTTGGGAGAAGGAAATTTTATTTAAAGATTTTGTCTTTCGGGATAAGGCCGCATGGTACACCCGTTACCTGGATGATATTTTCATCCTATGGAAGGGTGATAGGTTTTCTGCTGCATCTTTTATTGAGAGAATTTCTGGTTTCACCACCTTCTTAAACTTTACGTGGGACTTTCAGGAAAATGACATTTCATTTTCAGATGTGCAGTTGTCCAAGAATTATTCATTAAATGCATTTACATCTAAGATTTTTAGAAAAGCTACACATTCAAATGCATTTCTCCACTTCTCCAGTTGTCATCCATTCCGCCAAAAGAGGGGTGTTATCAAAGGACAACTAGTAAGGGCGGCTAGGATGACAACTTTGGAGAGTGAATTTGTTGATGAAAGTAACTTGCTGAGGGATATGTTCAGCAAGCGAGGTTATCCTGGTAATTTAGTAGATGAACTTATCCATGAAGTATCTGCGAAAAGAGCACATGGGCATTTCAAACCAATTCTTAGATTTGAAATTTTGCATGAAGATGTCAGTCTTGAACTCAATAATGTTATTTCAAATGTGGTCTTAAATGCATCCAATACATTTAAAATGCATCCAATACATTTATTTCCCGTACACAACATGTTAATAATGTTAGTGATTCTGGGAGGTTAAGGTTTATTACTACATTTTCCAAAGATGCGCCTCTTTTGAAATCCATTGTTTGTAAAAATTGTTTTTTGTTATTGGAAGATAACATAGTAAGAAAGCATGTTAGAGAGCATCCATTCGAACTTTTAAAAAAGGTAGAAATTTGAAAACCATTCTTGAAAAAAAACAACAACAAATGCCATCCCCCTCATTGTGGGATGTCTAAGTGTGGTTCTTGCCATGGGTGTAAGTTTATTTTAGTGACCAATTGTTTTACAATCAATGGTAATAAATATTTATTACCAGATAAATTTAATTGTAATACAAGAGGAGTAGTTTATTTGGCATTATGTTCTAAATGCCCTGCATTCTATGTTGGCAAGACCGACAGGCCCCTTAAAAATCGGATATATAAGCATTTTTATGCTATTACTAAGGAGAACACTAATAATGCCTTAGCTAGGCATGTCTTATTGTGGCCTGAACATGAATTTCATTTTTTAATCATCGAGAAGGTTTTTGAAAGTAATATGGGGGGTCCGGTTTCCTTACAACTTGAAGAAAAAGAACTTCTATGGCAACTTAAATTGAATGCTTCAGTGTTGCCAGGGCTTAATGACACTATCTCTATTATGAGTTTGTTAAAGTTGAAGGCATTGCTTAGATAGACATTTTGTTGTAATATTCATAAATTATATTTATATTTCTAGGTGAAAAATCCTTTACATCGTTTTTATGTTTAATTCTTTTCATTTATTTTAGAGTATTTTATTGTATATTTGTGTGTATAGGCAGTAATACGAACTTAACTTGATTTGTATGTTCATGTTTTGTTGGAGGTTTTTTCCTTCATTTTAGTATGAAGGACTTTTATTGAGACTTGTGTTGGGTGAAGGAAATGTCATTGTTTGTATGTGTATTTAAACACCAATTTCCCTTATGTATTTGTCTGAAGAAGTTTACATATTACAAGTAAACGAAAGCGCTAATGTTATACCGTCTTGCTTCCAGTGTGATTATTTCTCCTCTTGCATTTTTAAGTATTCCTTTTAACCTTGGCAGAGTGTGAAAGTGGAACCTGTAACCTTGAGATACAATGTTGAGAACCCATTTGCCTTTGGTGATGCAATGCCAATTGTGATAGAAAAGTGCCAGTTTTCCTCCTAAGGGGGCTGCCAAGAGAGAGCTGTTTGGCAGCTGCAGTGGAAAGCCATTGAGGCTGCTTTTTATAAGGTTGAGGCCTGTCTTCCCCTTCTTTCTGGCATGGTGTACCCCATTGTCGAGGCCTGCAAGGGCCTTGTGCCGGACCTCTACCTCTTGGACGTCTGTATCTGCCCCTTTGTGGTCCGTCTGTGACTGGAAAGGACCAATTCTTTGTTGGCCAATTTCTGCAAAAACGAGGAGGCTGAACCTGTAAGAAATCTTTCACCATTTGCATAGATTTTGCCTTATCCTCCATCTTCTTTAATACCTTCTCTGCCTTAACTCCAAGCAGCACATCCCGCTGCAAAGGTGCATCCAATAATTTGACCTTAACATGATCTGGTAACGTATGTTCTTTTAACCAAGCATGCCTTCTAATGACAGAGGCTGTAACTGCTGCTCTACAGGAGGCCTCTAAGGAATCAAACCCACATTGCAAAGTAGGTTTTCCCACTTGTTCAGCTGCATGCAATAAATCCTGCATTTCTTTAAAATTAGGAGGATCTGAATCTGGAAGCATCTTTTGTTTCAACTGAGACATCAAAAATTGCGGATATTTTAGCATGTGAAACTGGCAATTCAAGGCTCTCATTGCTAAAGTTGCAGACGTATATACCTTCTTTCCCCATCTGTCTAATGCTCTGGAATCTGTCAGAGGGAACTGGGTTTTTTGCTGATGATGCCTTAATCCCTTTGGGTCCCTGAGAAATAGTTTCAGGGTCAGCAACAGGGCTTTTGTACAGAAATTTGTGAGAGTCAGGGACTCTGTAATATCGATCAGGTTTAACTGGGGCTGGGGGTAAGGAGTCAGGGTTTAAACTGGATTCAGTGTACACATCATCCACAATGTCTAAAACTGGTGGGATAGCAAGGGGTCTGTGTTGAGGCAATAAAAGGAAGTCTCCGAGCCTTTTCTTGGATACTGAGTAATCCTGGCCTTCCCAATGGAAATGTTCCCTCATGATATGTAAGATTTCCCCAAAGGAGTAGTCCTCAGGCGGAGAGGCTGAGGGAATTTATTCCTCAGCATCAGAATCCTCATAAGGGGATAAAGAATATCCTAGGTCTGAGGATGAGTCTGAGGAAATAAACACATGGTCGGAAGATTCATAGTCTGCATCCTGTCTGGGCCTTTTATCAGGAGAGGGATGGGACCCCCTGATCAGGGTGATTAGGTCTTCGGCCATTTTCAGCATTTGTTTCTTAGGCATGGAAGCCTGTCCTGGAGTCTGTTTCTTTTCTTTTAAGGAGGGCTTAGACTTAGCAAATGCCATCCCCCCTCATTGTGGGATGTCTAAGTGTGGTTCTTGCCATAGGTGTAAGTTTATTTTAGTGACCAATTGTTTTACAATCAATGGTAAATAAATATTTATTACCAGATAAATTTAATTGTAATACAAGGAGGAGTAGTTTATTTGGCATTATGTTCTAAAATGCCCTGCATTCTATATTGTAAGACCGACCAGGCCTTAAAATGGATATAAGCATTTTTGTAACAGCCTAGGAGAACACTAATAATGCCTTAGCTAGGCATGTCTTGTGGCCTGAACATGAATTTCATTTTAATCATTGAGAAGGTTTTTGAAAGTAATATGGGGGGTCGGTTTCCTTTAGCTTGAAAGAACTTCTGGCAACTTAATTAGATGCTTCAGTGTTGCCAGGGCTTGTGTACTATCTCTATTGTAGGTTTGTTAAAGTTTAGAGGCATTGCTTGATAGACATTTTGTTGTAATATTCATAAATTATATTTATATATTTCTAGGTGAAAAATCCCAGCACATTGTTTTATGTTTAGATTCTTTTCATTTTATTTTAGAGTATTTTATTGTATATTTATTGTATAGAGCAGTATCTGAACTTAGCAGTTGTATGTTCATCTGTTTTTGTTGGAGTTTTTTTTTCCAGCCATTTTAGTATGAAGGACTTTTATTGGACTTGTGTTTGGTGAAGGGAAATGTCATTGTTTGTATGTGTATTTAAACACCAATTTCCCTTATGTATTTGTCTGAAGAGTTTACATATTACAGAGTAAGCAGAAAATGTTATACCGTCTTGCTTCCAGTGTGATTATTTCTCCTCTTGCATTTTAAGTATTCCTTTTAGCAGCAGAGTGTGAAAGTGGAACCTGTAACCTTGAGGATACAATGTGAGAACCATTTGCCTTTGGTGATGCAATTACCAATTGTATTAGAAGGGTTTCCAGTTTTTTCCTCCTAAGGGGCTATAGAGAGAGCTGTTTGGCAGCTGCGGTGGAAAGTCATTGGGGCTGCTTTTATAAGGTTGAGGCCTGTCTTCCCCTTCTTTCTGGCATGGTGTACCCCATTGTGAGGCCTGCAAAGGGCCTTGTGCGGACCCTCTACCTCTTGGACGTCTGTATCTGCCTTTGTGGTCCGTCTGTGACTGGGAAAGGACCAATTCTTTGTTAGCCAATTTCTGCAAAAGCAGGGGAGGCTGACTGAACCTGTAAGAAATCTTTCCTGTTTGCATAGATTTTGCCTTATCCTCCATCTTCTTTAATACCTTCTCTGCCTTAACTCCAAGCAGCATCCAGCTGCAAAGGTGCATCCAATAATTTGACCTTAACATGATCTGAGTAGCATTATGTTCTTTTAGCAAGCATGCCTTCTAATGACCAAGGGCTGTAACTGCTGCTCTACAGAGGCCTCTAAGGGAATCAAACCCACATTACAAAGTAGGTTTTCCCTTGTTCAGCTGCATGCAATAAATCTGCATTTCTTTAAAATTAGGAGGATCTGAATCTGGAAGCATCTTTTTGTTTCAACGCTGAGACATCAAAATTGCGGATATTTTTAGCATGTAGAACTGGCAATTCAAGGCTCTCATTGCTAAAGTTGCAGGCAGTATATACCTTCTTTCCCCATCTGTCTAATGCTCTGGAATCTGTCCCAGGGGAACTGGGTTTTGCTGATGATGCCTTAATCCCTTTGGAGTCCCTGAGAAGCGGATTTCAGGGTCAGCAACAGAGACTTTGTACAGAAATTTGTGAGGAGTCCAGGGACTCTGTAATGCTCGATCCAAGGTTTAACTGGGGCTGGGGGTAGGAGTCAGAGGTTTAAACTGGATTCAGTGTACATCATCCCACAATGTCTAAAACTGGTGGGATAGCAAGGGGTCTGTGTTGAGGCAATAAAGGAAGTCTGAGTGCTTTTCTTGGATACTGAGTATCCCTGGCCTTCCCATTGGAAATATTCCCTCATGATATATAGATTTCCCCAAAGGAGGTAGTCCCCTCAGGCCCCGGGAGAGGCTGAGGGAATTTATTCTCAGCATCAGAGAATCCCTCATAAGGGATAAAGAATATCCTAGGTCTGAGGATGAGTCTGAAATAAACCTCCTAGTCGGAAGATTCATAGTCTGCATCCTGTCCTGGGCCTTTTATCAGGAGAGGGATAGGACCCCTGATCAGGGTGATTAGGTCTTGACCATTTTCAGCATTTGTTTCTTGGGCATGGGAGGCTGTCCTGGAGTCTGTTCTTTTCTTTTAAAGAACTCGGCTCTAAAGTTCTCAATTAACCATTAAACCTAAAACACCTGCTATGGATACTCAACTACCAGTTCCCTATGAGGTTAGGATCGGAAAAACTGCAAAAACCTAGATGCGTCAGGCCAACCAACTCACATTAAGTCCAGGCAGTCCTAGTTCTATGGAAGCAGTCGTCAGAACTCGCAGATGCCTCATGAAAACGGAGAACAGCTGACCAAGCTAGAAGGGCCTGTAAGTTTGGGCCTCCGGATGCCTGTCTTAACATGCATTCCGGTTGGCCGGAAGTTCCAGCTGACATGGGTATGGTGATTTTCTCCCAAGAAAATAATGTCGGGCAAAATCAAACCCGGCGGCCATCCCCCATTGTGGGATGTCTATGGTTCTTCGCCATGCTGTGTAAGTTTATTTTAGTGACCAATTGTTTTAGCAATCAATGGTAATAAATATTTATTACCAGATAAAATTTAATTGTAATACAAGAGGAAGCTAGTTTATTTGGCATTATGTTTCTAAATGCCCCATATCTATGTTGGCACAAGACCCCACAGGCCTTTAAAATCGGATATATAAGTTATTTTTATGCTATTACAAGGAGAACACTAATAATGCTCTTAGCTAGGCATGTCTTATTGTATTCTGGAACATGAATTTCTATTTTTTAATCATTGAGAAGGTTTTTTGAAAGTAATATGGGGGTCCGGGTTTCCTTACAACTTGAAGAAAGAGAACTTCTATGGCAACTTAATTTAAATTAATGCTTGCAGTGTTGCCAGGGCTTTAATGACACTATCTCTATTATGAGTTTGTTAAAGCTGTTGAAGGCATTAGCTTCGAGTAGACATTTTGTTGTAATATTCATAAATTATATTTATATTTCTAGGTGAAAATCCTTTACATTGTTTTTTATGTTTAATTCTTTTCATTTATTTTTAGAAAGTATTTTATTGTATATTTGTGTGTAGCAGGTCAGTGTAATACTTTAACTTAACTTGATTTGTATGTTCATGTTTTGTTGGAGGTTTTTTCCTTCATTTTAGTGCATGGCTAAGTGACTTTTATTGAGACTTGTGTTTGGTGAAGGAAATGTCATTGTTTGTATGTGTATTTAAAACACCAATTTCCCTTATGCGATATTTGTCTGAAGAAGTTTACATATTACATAAGTAAAACGCGAAAGCGCTTAACGTGTTATAATTGCCCTTGCTTCCAGTGTGTGATTATTTCTCCTCTTGCATTTTTAAGTATTCCTTTAACCTTGGCAGAGTGTGAAAGTGGAACTCTGTAACCTGAGATACAATGTTGAGAACCCATTTGCCTTTTGGTGATGCAATGCCAATCAGTGATAGAAAAGTGCCAGTTTTCCTCCTATAGGGGCTGCCAAAGAGAGAGCTGTTTGGCAGCTGCAGTGGAAAGTCGGGCTGAGGCTGCTTTTTATAAGGTTGAGGCCTGTCTCTCCCTTCTTTCCGGCATGGGTACCCCATTGTCGAGCCTGCAAGGGCCTTGTGTCACCCTACCTCTTGGACGCTTCTGTATCTGCCCCTTTGTGGTCCGTCTCCAGACTGGAAAGGACCAATTTTTTGTTGGCCAATTTCGTGCAAAACGAGGGAGGCTGAACCTGTAAGAAATCTTTCACCATTTTGCATAGATTTTGCCTTATCCTCCATCTTCTTAATACCTTCTGGCCTTTAACTCCAAGCAGCACATCCCGCCTGCAAAGGTGCATCCAATAATTTGACCTTAACATGATCTGGTAACGTATGTTCTTTAACCAAGCATGCCTTCTAATGACAGAGGCTGTAATCATGCTGCTCCACAGGAGGCTCTAAGGAATCAAACCCACATTGCAAAAGTAGGTTTTCCCACTTTTTGTTCAGCTGCATGCAATAAATCCTCGCATTTCCTTTAAAATTAGGAGGATCTGAATCTGGAAGCATCTTTGTTTCAACTGAGACATCAAAAATTTATGGATATTTTAAGACATGTGAAAACTGGCAATTCAAGGCTCTCATTGCTAAAGTTGCAGACGTGATATACCTTCTTTCCCCATCTGTCTAATGCTCTGGAATCTGTCAGAGGGAACTGGGTTTTTTTGGCTGATGATGCTCTTAATCCCTTGGGTCCTTGGAGAAATAGTTTCAGGGTCAGCAACAGGGCTTCTTTGTAACAGAAAATTTCCAGAGAGTCAGACCTAATATCGATCTGTTTAACTGGGGCTGGGGGGTAAGGAGTCAGGGTTTAAACTCGATTCAGTGTACACATCATCCACAATGTCTAAAAACTGGTGGGATAGCAAGGGGTCAAAAGGAGGCACAAAAGGAAGTCTCCGAGCCTTTTCTTGGATAATACTGAGTAATCTGGCCCTCCCAATGGAAAATAATTCCTCATGATATGTAAGATTTCCCCAAAGGAGTAGTCCCTAGGCGGAGAGGCTGAGGGGGAATTTATTCTCAGCATCAGAATCCTCATAAGGGACAAAGAAATATCCCAGGTCTGAGGATGAGTCTGGAGGAAATAAACACCTACCTGGAAAGATTCATAGTCTGCATCCTGTCTGGCCTTTTATCAGGAGAGGGATGGAACTCTGATCAGGGGTGATTAGGTCTTCGCTACTTTTCAGCATTTGTTTCTTAGGCATGGAAGCCTGTCCTGGAGTCTGTTTCTTTAAGGAGGGCTTAGACTTATAGAGGGTTTATTATTAACTGGTAGGTTTTGAAAACACCTCTGTAGCTGTGGATTGCTTCCAGCTACTGGGTTCCCTCTGTAGGGTTAGGATCGAAAGCTGAAAAACCCAGTGCTGTCCGAAGGCCCAGCCAGCTCTACGGGAGTCGGAGGCGGTCTGTGGTTCTGTGGAAGAGTCGTCAGGGGCTGCGCAGATGCTCGCTGAAAACCGAGAACCGAAGTACTTGCCTAGAAGAGTGCCCTCATCAGTTTTGGGCCTCGGATGCCTGTCCTTGGCGCTTATGCATTCCAAGCGTCGGAAGTTCACGGCATGGTGTAATTGAATTTTCCTCAAAATAATGTCGGCAAAATCAAACCGACGCTTAATAGTGCGCTTTTGTTAAACCAGTACTAAACCAACAACCAGTGACGCTGGTCAGGGCCTAGGCATGGAATACAATAGGAGGGAAGTCCTTATGAGGTATTTACTCTACAAATACAATTATTAAACTTTTTATCGACATCGGGTCTGAGGCAAGAAAAGTTTCCCCAACGGGTACTAGCTTAAGAAGATTTTTACATTCTGGATTCTGAATGAAAATCTCAGGAGTCGGTCAATTGTGTTCTGCGAACTGCTTCTGCTTCGGCACCACTGCAAGAAAGACTGAAGAAAATGGTACTGGTTGCACTCAACAACTGTCGCACTGATCGCCAGGGAGAGGTGACGGCAACCGACCAAGACCTTTGAACCTGCTTCGACTGGGGAACCTCCTGACAGCAAGATAACCCATGTGTAATGACTGCAGCAGTGTAACAAGATGAACATCGGAATGCAAAGAAATGCATCATCATTCCCTTCAGCACAAACAATGTCCCTTCACACTATCAGATCAACAACACCCTAAGTACCTATGAAGTGGTAAGGGACTGGGATCACAAGTTGACTGCAATCTTAACTTTGACCACCATGTGTCTACTGTAGTAAGTAAGACTTTCTACGTAGCACACTATTAGTAAAGGCATTGCCTCCAGAGCAAGAGGTTATAACCCCTCTATATTTGATACTAATGTGGCCCATAATTAAGTACAATGCCCCATTCGGCATGTACCATACACAAAGCACCTGCAACAACTGAAGAGGCCTCAAAGGTTTCTAGAAAGAAGAACAAGGGGATCCAGCATGTGCCTTACACAGATGGACTAAAGTCCCTGTCACTATACTCCAAGTTGTACAGACTTCTTAGGGAGGACATTTGCCTGGCCTACAGAGCAATCCAAGACTCAAACCTAATGAAATTACTGCATATCAGTAAATCAAACAGAACTAGAACTACCCATTCCAGGGACCAAAATATGGTCTGCAACTTAAATAGGATGTGCTGGAGGGACAGATTTAACTCCCAGCGACTGCTGCATCTTTGGAACAGGCTACCAATTCATGTGAAACAGAGCACCTCCATGACACTGCTCAAATGCAACCTGGATGACTGGATGGGGCACCATAAATTCTTACCAGGGATAGTGCCCACAACCCCCCTGGACATGGGCAGTCATCACAAAATGCAATCATGGGTACCGACTAGCATTTTCATGGTATTACATTGATGAAAATGATTCAGGCTTAAATTACCCGGTTGATAGCCTAGTAATCTCCTATGATCCTATAAAAAGGGGTTGACTTTGGTAAAATTAGGAATCTGCATTTATCCAACACAAAAGGTCAATTGAACAGAAATCTAAAGCCACCAAACTTCTAATGTCTAGTCTAACCCTTATATGGAGTTCAGTGTACCATACAAACAGATGTAGTCTTAAGACCCAATGCTTTGGGACAAAAACAAAATATAGCTGTAGTGTTCTAAGTGCCCAAGATCATGCAGATTAAACTAATGCACTCACCATAAGGAACAGTGACAGTTCTGAAGAAATGTGTCTACCTCTGGTAACAGTAATACTATATGCCACAGACAGCAGCATCACTCAGTACTCAGATCTTTGTTAGGCTACCACCCCTTCAAGGTTTCTATTCATGCTTCTCATCTCATTTCTTTAGCTCTTCTATGTATATGAGACTTCTAATGTCTAGTCTAACCCTTATATGGAGTTCAGTGTACCATACAAACAGATGTAGTCTTAAGACCCAATGCTTTGGGACAAAAACAAAATATAGCTGTAGTGTTCTAAGTGCCCCAAGATCCTGGCTGCAAGATTAAACTAATGCACTCACCATAAGAAACAGTGGCCAGTTCTGAAGAAATGTGTCACCACCTCAGTAACAGTATTACTATATGCCACAGACAGCAGCATCACTCAGTACTCAGATCTTTGTTAGGCTACCACCCCTTCAAGGTTTCTATTCATGCTTCTCATCTCATTTCTTTAGCTCTTCTATGTATATGAGACCACACTTTGGCATGTCTAGTCTAACCCTTATATGGAGTTCAGTGTACCATGAAACAGATGTAGTCTCTTAGACCCAATGCTTTGGGACAAAAAGAAACAAAATATAGCTGTAGTGTTCTAGGGTGCCCAAGATCATGCAGATTAAACTAATGCACTCACCATAAGAAGCAATCGACGTTCTGAAGAAATGTGTCTACCTCTGGTAACAGTAATACTATATGCCACAGACAGCAGCATCACTCAGTACTCAGATCTTTGTTAGGCTACCACCCCTTCAAGGTTTCTATTTAGCACTTCTCATCCTCGAACACCATTTTGCAGCTCCTTCTGTATATGAAGTTAACACTTTGGCAATACCTTAAACTAAAGGTAGCCAAGAGCAACAAGAACAAAAGAGTGAAAGCAACAATACATGCAGAATAATGTACAGGAGGAGAGAAGTTTAACGGGAGGCAGGAAATGATAATTACCCGACCACTGTTACAAATTTTAAAGTGTTTGGAGCAAATGGTAGTCCTATTCACCCTGGATTTAGAATACGAATGACTTTAGGAAGAACCACTAGGAGTAGACATTCTCATTACAGAACTATAATTAATTCACATAGCTTTCACACATATGGAAGTGTCCTTCTTTTATAACAGGTAGGACAGAGTCCCTAGCTGACATAACTGGGAAGACCCAGTAAACAGACCATCCATTTGAAAACAGTACCCTTGAAAAATGATATCCCCCCTAGATGTGAAGGCCAGTCTGAATTATCTGGCTGAAGTGCCAATGGTCACAATGGCTGTAACTACCAAATGATTATTTCGGTAGAAACTGGATCTTAGGGGTCTAAACATGGTAGAACATAGGTTTGTTCCACTGGCTGCCAAAAAGCAATTACTAGAAAATGGAAATCACAGCATGATATTCAAGACTTCCAAATACAGTTTGTTATAAGACAACTCAAAGAAATGGAGTGGGATCTTTAGAAAAGGGAAGGAGAGTTACATACAAGTAAATGGAATTTATTGGTAACAATACATGCAGAATAGGCAGGAAATGATAATTACCCGACCACTGTTACAAATTTTAAAGTGTTTGGAGCAAATGGTAGTCCTATTCACCCTGGATTTAGAATACGAGAATGGCTTCATGGGAAAGACTACTGAAGATGAACATTCTCATTACAGAACTATAATTAATTCACATAGCTTTCACACATATGGAAGTGTCCTTCTTTTATAACAGGTAGGACAGAGTCCCTAGCTGACATAACTGGGAAGACCCAGTAAACAGACCATCCATTTGAAAACAGTATCCTTGAAAAATGATATCCCCCCTAGATGTGAAGGCCAGTCTGAATTATCTGGCTGAAGTGCCAATGGTCACAATGGCTGTAACTACAGAAATGATTATTTCGAGCTGAGAAACAGGATCTTAGGGGTCTAAACATAGTAGAACCTTAGGTTTAATTCCACTGGCTGCCAAAAAAGCAATTACTAGAAAATGGAAATCACAGCACGATATTCAAGACTTCAAATACAGTTTGTTTATAAGACAACTCAAAGAAATGGAAGTGGGATCTTTAGAAAAAGGGAAGGAGGAAGTTACATACAAGTAAATGGAATTTGTGGTAACAATACATGCAGAATAATGTACAGGAGGAGAGAAGTTTAACGGGAGGCAGGAAATGATAATTACCCGACCACTGTTACAAATTTTAAAGTGTTTGGAGCAAATGGTAGTCCTATTCACCCTGGATTTAGAATACGAGAATGGCTTCATGGGAAAGACTACTGAAGATGAACATTCTCATTACAGAACTATAATTAATTCACATAGCTTTCACACATATGGAAGTGTCCTTCTTTTATAACAGGTAGGACAGAGTCCCTAGCTGACATAACTGGGAAGACCCAGTAAACAGACCATCCATTTGAAAACAGTACCCTTGAAAAATGATATCCCCCCTAGATGTGAAGGCCAGTCTGAATTATCTGGCTGAAGTGCCAATGGTCACAATGGCTGTAACTACAGAAATGATTATTTCGAGCTGAGAAACAGGATCTTAATGGTCTAAACATAGTAGACCCTTAGGTTTAATTCCACTGGCTGCCAAAAAAGCAATTACTAGAAAATGGAAATCACAGCACGATATTCAAGACTTCAAATACAGTTTGTTTATAAGACAACTCAAAGAAATGGAAGTGGGATCTTTAGAAAAAGGGAAGGAGGAAGTTACATACAAGTAAATGGAATTTGTGGTAACAATACATGCAGAATAATGTACAGGAGGAGAGAAGTTTAACGGGAGGCAGGAAATGAGCAATTTTTGTAATGTTGGACCGGAAGACAGTCGTTATAAAGAAACAAACATGCATCAAATGTATAAAGTATGTTAATATAGTTTGCTTTCTTTTCTATTAATCTATGTGTGCCTATGTCTTAAATGATTTAATAAAGGGCCCAAGGCCACTTAAATTTTATGTAGTGAAGAATTCAAGTGGAATACCACAGAAGTGCTGACTGCTCTTGTGAACACGTTATTATGAGAGGGGAGGGGTGAAGGTAGAGTTCAGCCCTTTTTTAAGTACACAAAATTTGATGCAGTTTAATAGCCACCTGCAAAGAGTAAGTTCAGACACCAGAATGCGCTTCCTTTTTGCAGCATAGATAATGAACAAAGTACAGTTTTGTACCTACCACATAAATGTAGATGTTCGAGGATCCACATTGCTGCAGTCCGGTGGGGTAGTCCGCTGTCCAGTCGGGCCCCGAATACCAAAAATACGACGCCAGTTTGGGAGCCTGAGCGTCAGGTGGGTACTCAATGCATGACAGACCGACGCCATATCCTTCAGTCTTTTCTTGCCCACAGATGTCAGGAAGACCCTAAAACAAGGCCAAACCAAAAACACCAAACACTCCCTGCACCAAAAATATGTAGCAATATATACAAAATAAGAGTATAATCTCACTCCACACAACCACCCCCTAAACACACAGTCAGCCCTTTTTTAAGTACACAAAATTTGATGCAGTTTAATAGCCACCTGCAAAGAGTAAGTTCAGACACCAGAATGCCCTTCCTTTTTGGAGCATAGATAATGAAGAAAGTACAGTTTTGTACCTACCATAAATGTAGATGTTCGAGGATCCACATTGCTGCAGTCCTAACCATTGGGGTAGTCATGGCATGACCGATCATATCCTCAGTCTTTTCTTGCCCCAGATGTCAGAAGACCCTAAAAGACAAGGCCAAAACCAAAACACCAAACACTCCTGCACAAAAATATGTACAATATATACAATTACAAGAGTATAATCTCACCCACACACAACCACCCCTAAACACAGAGGGGAAGGAGGGAGGTAGATTGGACTGCAGCAATGTGGATCCTCGAACATCTACATTTATGGTAGGTACAAAACTGTACTATGTTCTTCATTCCACATTGCTGCAGTCCTAACCATTGGGTAGAATCCCAAAGCAGAGGTAAGGGAGGCTGGCAAATCATAGCTAGCAGGAGCTGTCAACATGCCTTGCAAAATAGCTGTGGCAAAACCAGCCCTAGATTTAGAGTAGAGAGGAAGGTGGTAATGCTTAGAGAAAGTATGCACTGAACTCCAAGTAGCTGCCTCCAAAATATCCTTAGTTGCCACTCCCCTTAGAAATGCTGTTGAAGTGGCAGTAGCCCTAGTGGAATGAGGCCTAATCCCAGCTGGAATCTCCTTGCCATGATGGGAATAACAAAATGCAATGCAAAACCCAATCCACTTAGAAATAGTTTGTTTTGACACAGGCTTGCCCTGAGAACTCAAAGCAAAAGAAACAAACAACTGATGAGACTGCCTAAAATCCTTAGTCCTGCTTAAATAATAACGCAACTGCCTGTGTACATCTAGTGTGCAAAATCTTTTCCCCCTTATTTTGGGGATCTGCATAGAAAGTAGGCAAATGAATAGTCTGGTTTAAAGCCACACTAGAAACCACCTTAGGCATAAAAGAAGGATTAGTACGTAATGATACCCTATCCTTATGGAAAATCAAAAAAAGGCTCTACCGCCATAAGGGCCTGCAATTCAGAAACCCTTCTTGCAGAAGTAATGGCCAACAAAAAAGCAGTCTTCCATGACAAGTATTTCAATTCAGCAGTAGCCGAGGCTCAAAGGTTGTTGAGTTAGTTTCTCCCACACCAAATTGAGATCCCAAACAGGAGGAGGAGCTCTCGGGGGTCTTATATTCTTTGCCCTCTAAGAAATTGCTTGAACAAAGGATGCGAAAACAATGGTGGGTCACAATCATAGTGAGCTGAAATTGCTGCAGCATGAATCTTAATGGAAGAGAAAGACAAACCTTTGTCCAATAACTCAGTAAGATATTGAAGAGCCACACTCAAATTAGGCTCAGAAATCTCCAAATTCTTTGCTGCACTCCAAAATAAAATCTCTTCCATTTTTCATGCACACTTTCCTTGTACTAGGTCTTCTGGCTTCCATAATCACATTTAAAACTTGTTGAGGAAGTTGAGACCTGCTGTGTTTCAAAACAGAATATGCCAGGCTGTTAGATGAAGAGAGTGTAGCTTGACATTGAGCAAGTGACTGTCCCTCTGAGACAACAGGTGTGGAATCAAAGGTAAAGGCCATGGAGGCTTCCTTACCAGACTCCTCAGTAATGGGTACCAGTGTTGCCGAGGCCAATCTGGAGCTATTAAAATCATCCTTGGCTTGTCTTGTCTGACCTTTAGGAGCACCTTTGGGAGAAGAGGCAGAGGTGGAAAGGCATACACATGAAGATTTTTCCAACTGAACGAAAGAGCATCCACCTTCCAAGCTGTGTGATGAAACTTCTTTGTGCAAAACTTTGGCAGCTGGTGGTTTAGTGGAGAAGCGAACAGATCTATGTCTGGAGTTCCCCATGACACTGTCAATTTCCGAAATACATGAAGATCCAGTTTCCACTCGTGGGGATCCATGATTTGCCTGCTTAACACATCTGCTAAGGAGTTCTGTGCTCCCGGCAGAAACCTTGCCTGAAGAGTTAGTTGCAAGCTGAGCGCAGTCTCCCATAAAATCATTGCTTGCCTGCATAACGGGTAAGAATGTGTTCCCCCTTGTTTGTTGATGTACCACATGACAGTTGTGTTGTCTGTTAGAATCAACACCTGCCCTGGAAGAAGTAACTCCTTGAAAGCCATTAATGCAAACTGGACTGCTAACATCTCCTTCATGTTGATATGTAGATGCTGTAGTCTGGCAGGCCACTTGTCTTGTATCCACTTTCCATTTAGATGAGCTCCCCAAGCAATGTCTGAGGCATCTGTCGTTAGAATCTGACTCGCCTCTGGCCGGGTCACAGAGAGTCCCTTGTTTAGGTGACATTCCTGAGCCCACCACAAAAATTCCTTTTGAATGCAAGGTATTATTTGAATGACAGTGTCCAAATCCTGGCAGTGCTGTGTCCATACATTTTGAGATACCATTGCAGCTTCCTCATATGCAGTTTGGCATTGGGAAGCACCAGAATACAAGATGCCATGAACCCTAAGGCTTGAAGGACTGTCCTTGCAGTCAGCCCGGACTGAAGAGATAGTTGATGGAAGTAAATGGAAAGATTCTTTTGTTTGTCCGGGGTTAAAAGGCCATCTGGGCTGCTGTATTTGGTCTCACACCCAGAAAGCACATGTCTTGAGAGGGTACTAGACTGGACTTTATTTCGTTCACAGAATACCGTAGGCAGCTTAGCACTGCTATCACATATTCCAAATGCTGTAAAGGTCTTCTTTTCTTGAGCCAGAATCAGGCAGTCGTCCAAGTAAGGATAGATTTGAATTCCTTTTAGCCTGAAGAAAGCTATCACTGGAGCCAGAACCTTTGTGAATACTCAGGGCGCAGTAGATAAGCCAAAGGGCAATGCAGAGAACTGATAATGGGAATTCCCAGCTCGACAAGGTAGATACTTCCTGCAACTTAGTCTGATAGGCACATGAAGGTAAGCCTCCTTGAGATCTAAAGTTACCATCCAGTGAACTTTGCCCAGCAGAGGTAAAAGCTGTTGTAACGTCAACATTTTGAACTTGGGAATGTCCAGATAAGTGTTGAGGATAGATAAATCCAAAATTGGTCTCCACATGTCCCCTTCTTTGGTACTAGGAACAGTGAGAATAAAATCCTAGGCCCCTTTCTGGCACAGGGACTGGCTGAATGGCCCCTATTTGGAGTAACAGAGAAATTTGCTTGTGAGCCTCTTTTCTTTGCAGAGGAGGAATGTCTGGCATGCCTTTGAAAGGAGGCAAGGTATGGAAATAAAACCTGTAACCGTGGTGAATGATATCCAAAACCCATCTGTCTTGGGTAATTAAATCCCAATTTTCTTTGAAAGAGCCAGCCTTCCTCCCAAAGGTGCTGCCAGACGAGAATGTACTGGCAGCTGAAAAGGCAGGTCATTGGGTCTGTTTCACGAAAGGACTGACCCCTGCCCTCACCAGAAGTCTGAGCAGGTGAACTCCTGTTCTAGGCCTAAAAGAACCTTGAGCTCTGCCCCTACCACGCCTAGACCTACCCCTAGACTGGGAATCATAAGCAGAATATGTCCATCCCTTAGTAGGCCAATTTCTGCTAAACTGAGGCTGCACCTGCAAAAAATCTTTAACAGTTTGCATAGACTTAGCCTTGTCCTCCATTTTCTTTAAAACTGCTTCCACAGGCTAACCAAACAACACATCAGACTGTAAAGGAGCATCCAAAATCCTTGTCTTAACATGCTCAGCTAAATTCTGATCCCTCAACCAGGCGTGCCTACGAAGAACAGAACCAGTGGCAGCCACCCTCGAGGAGGCCTGCACAGCATCAAAACCACATTGCAATGAATGCTTACCCACCTGTTCAGACACATGAACTAAATCCTGCAACTCTTTACACTCAATACCTTCCGCCAGAGCATCCACCTTAGACTTCAATTGTGAAAGGAGATAATTTTGATATTTTAACATGTGAAACTGGCAATTCAACGCCCTCATAGCTAAAGTGGAAGAAGTATACACTTTCTTTCCCCATCTATCCAAAGCCCTAGCCTCTTTATCAGGAGGAACAGGATTTTTAACAACAGAAGCCTTAACCCCTTTAGGCCCCTGAGAGACAGTTTCCGGGTCTGCCCTAGGACTCTATAAAAGATACTTATGAGCTTCAGGCACCCTATAGTACCTATCCGGTTTAACTGGGGCAGGAGGCAAAGAATCAGGGTTCAGGGAAGCCTCTGCAAAAACATCTTCCACCACATTCAAAACAGGAGGTATAGCTAAAGGCCTATGCGGGGGTAAAACAAGAATTCCCTAAGCCTCTTCCTGGAATCAGAGAAATCCTGACCTTCCCATTTAAAATGCTCCCTCATGGAATGCAGAGTCTCTGAAAATGAAAATCCTCAGGAGGAGAAGCTGAAGGAGTAGAATCATCCACATCAGAATCAGAATAAGGAGGATACTCCTGCAAGTCTTCAGTCAAGACTCAGAAGCCTCAACACTGCTCAAAACTCTCAAACTCAGGTTCCACCCTAGGCCTCTTATCAGGAGGGCATAGAACCTCTAATCATAGTAATCAAATCTTCTGCCATTTTAAGCATATGTTTCTTAGGCAAAGATCCTGAAGAGCTAGGAGAAACCCCACTGAAGTTAAACCCGGCCTGCCTCTCAAAGAAGCCTTGGAAACAGAAGGGAGGCTCTAACCACCTTAGGAAGAGAGGGAAGAACAGCCACCTGAGAAGGCCCTTCAGCCTGGCCTACCTCCTGAGAGGACACATCCTGTAACAGTAAAGTCTCACCCTGAGACGCCAAAGAAACTCCTGGCAAAACCTCCGGCTCCACTGAGCCTTCTAAAGAACCGGCGTCCGGGACTGCCGGTTCTTCCACTCTAGGCTTTGCTGCTTTGTCCTTGCGCTTTTGACGAAGCGGCCGGAGCATCCGACGGCATTTTATAATTACAACGCTTCCCAAAACTAACCTGGCACAGTCTAACCTTCTCTTAATAGTGCGTTTGTTAAATCTAGCACAAGAGCGGCATCCAACAACGCCGTGCTCGGACCCGAAACAAGGTATACACAAGGTATGGTAATCCCTATGAGGTATCTGTTTGCCACAAGAAAGACAGTTATTCACTTTTCTGACATCCGTTAAATACTGAGGCAAGAAAAACAAAATATTCCCAAGCGGGTACTTAGCCAACTTTGATTCGGTCTGAAACTCCGACTTCAGAAAATTTCAGAACGCCAACCTGCACTCGCAAAACTGCTTCTGCATCGGACCATGCGGCAAAAAAGACAGAGGATATGACGTCGGTCATGCGCATTAGTACCCTGACGTCCTGACGTCAGTCTAATGCGCCTTGACCGACGTCAGCCATATACTTTGGTATTCGGGCCGACTGGACAGCGGACTACCCCCAATGGTTAGGACTGCAGCAATGTGGAATGAAGAACATCCACACACTTTCTAACATCCTGTGTTCTGCTGAATGAAATTAAGTACTTTGTGGACAGTTAGGCAAAGAAGTAGTACTTGCTTCTATAATCACTGGGGAACAACACTGGATAGTTAAGACAGTAGAAGCAGAAAGCAACTCAAATCACCTTTGGCATGAAGGATCAATATGTGCAGAGTACAATCCTCAACTTGTGAAAGTTTAAGCATGAGGGGTTCCATGACAGTGCCTGTAATTCAGAGCTTCTTAATGCCGAGAGACTGCCAAAAACAGCACTTTCCCCAGAGAAATATTTGTGGTCTGCTTTTACCAATGCTTTGAAGGGCAGCCTGGTAAACATTCCTATGATGAAATAAAATATCTCAAGGTAGTATCAGGTCTCTGGGGGGTCTTAAATGGAAGATACACTTGAGGAAGGTTTAAGGAAGTCCTTGCGGACTCAAAGTGACACCAAGTAGATGGACAGGGATTCCACGTGGAAATCAAAAACAGCTACTAAGTACAAAATTACAGCAGAGTAGCCAAGGTCTTTGTTCAACAGTTCAGTGATACACTGCAGAAAAGTTCAGCGAGATATTGTACAACCTTTTCCCGGGGGGATGGCCTTGAATTTTGAACATTCTGAGTGGTTCAATGTACAAAGTCCTTCCCCTTGTCCTTATGCATCTTTCTGTGATGGGGTCAGAATCTCCATGACTTTTTGACGGAGGGAGTAACAGGTTGATGGTCATATTAAGAACTGGACATACCATGTTTAGAACTTGATAGTGCTTATGTCAGGGTGGGAGAATAACTTTGTAAGGTCTGTACCAAAGTCAAATCTCCAGAACATACCAAGTAAAGGAAACCACATATATAAGAGCCAGAAGGCAGCTATCAGGATCAGTCCCATACTGTATAATTTGCTTTTTGGATGGCCTTGATTAGTGTTAGGTTAAAAAAAAAAAAAAAAGTGTACAGGAAACCTCTATGCCACATTTCCACAAGGGTGCTTCATGTTCTGGTCCTGAGCTGGGATATGATCGAAGAACTGATGACATTTTGCATTTGATGGTGAAGCAAAGAGGTCCATTTCTGGTTGCCTCGTTTGCAAAATATTTTGCTAGTTATCACCTGGTTTAGTGACTGTTCATATGGGAGAAGCAGTTTTCTGCTCAATCTGTTGGCCAAGGTGTTGTCTCCTACAAGGAAAAGGTTTGGACAGATGTTCCAATCCTACAGCTTCATGGCTTCCCTGAACAGGAAGAACATGGTACCTCCTTGTTTGCTGAAGTAAGTCAAGTGGATTGACAATGGTCCCTGCAGTGCACTATATTGAAAGACTTGCAACAGGAATAATACTGAATGAAAAGTACAGCATGCTGATATGTTGGGGATCCTTGAGGAGATAAAGAGCCATGCGTTGTTCTACCCTGGAAATGCCCCACAACTCACGGGCAAATGTACCTGTGTTAACTAGTGAGGCGGGTTACCTTCTATAGGTTGGATACATGCAGCAACACCAAAAGAACTGCAGTCTGCAATGGAAATGAGTCAGGACATATGTTAGTCATACTGGTTCTAATGGAAATAAAAGCTCCACCGCAAGAGAGTTATGAACATGGGGATCCACGTCCCACGAAATACATTTTTGTAGTGCTGCTTTAGGAATGCAAAACTTTTGACTGGGCAGATTACAGAACATTAAATTTGTTCTCTGGTAAGGTTTTCCAAGTCTTGGTGTCCACAATACACCATAAAAATGTAATGCATTGTGTGATTTCAAAAAAGGTGACTGTAATGATCAGGGAATTGAACAGCTTGATCAGTGACTGTGAATAATCTACAAGTTGCTCTTGGGTTATGGCAGCAAGGAGCTGATCATCCAGGTAAAGGAAAAATGTTGTTCCCTAGCAGCCTCGGGTGGCTGCGGATACCACTTCCACCACCACCATACACTTGGTGAAAACCCTGCTCCCCTCCACCTGTCACAGTCATGCTCGGCTAAATATTTATCATTATCTAGGTTAGTAAGGGTTGCTGCACTGAGGCTGCTATTGACAGCAACTGCACATATTAGTCCTGATGAAGACTACAACCATGTCTATGTCAATTCCTAAAAATGTATCTGTGTCACAGTTGGTGATCCACAAGTTGCAGTTTCCAGCAACTGGTCTTTATTTTTTTTTTTGGGGGGGGGGGGGTGGTAACAGCACCATGTAAATTAGAAAACTAGTGATTGGAAACCAACCCAAAGGATAGAGTGTTGCATACCTCACTGGTGCAACGTGTGACAGACCACTCAACACAGAGTAATGATTCTTTGGTAGCAGTGGTAGTGGCACGTTGTGGAGTAAAAGAAAACACTGACATAAAAGCTACTGCCAATAATGTCGCCATTGATATTAAGGCTGTATTACTGAGTGCCAACAAATATAGACATGAAAATGGCAGTGAAGAAAAGCATAATACTGCTGATTCTGAAAAGCTATCCTCCATTCCTCTTAGCAAAAGGATTTGAGGAACTGCACTGCTGCACTTGTGCTTTGATCTTGCACATGGCTTAAACCATTTTTTTTTTTGAGATTAGAGAGAGTGCCTCAGGAAGGATGATGATCGGGACAAACAGGTCCACTGGAACTATGCAAGTGCTGGATTCTGTCACTCCACGTTTGTCAGGTATAATGCTTCTGGCTGCTCGAGGCACTTTTGTTTAAGAATGGGCTTGGCACTCCATGATCCAAAGTGGAGTTATTGGCATGGGTTTCATCACCAGGGTTGGCTTAAATTGCAAGCAGCAGGCCCAAGTGATAAAACTGTTAACATCTTTTAAATCTCACTGAGCCAGCTGAAGTCCAAAAAATCTCCCATTTTAGGCCTCTTAACATCGAGGGCTTGTTTCATCATGGAAACCATTATGAGTGGCTATGAAACCCTTTCAAATGGACCAATCAAGTGTGCTGAGTTTCTCTCCAGAAGGTTGCAGAAGCATAGAAGGTGCTCACACTTTCGTACAACAGCCTTGCCTGAAGACACACTGACAGAAAGGCTGCTTTACTATGGTAAGATAAGGAGATACAAGCCACGGCCCTGTATGTCAAAGAAAAGTCTAGAAGTCTACCAAAGGTACCCTTTCTGGTATAACAGGACCACTTGGAGGTCTCTTTCAGAAAAAAAAGCAGAGGGTCACCCTTCTTATTTATACTCTGATGTGGAGGATCATACGAGAGTAGTGCCTGTGAAGTATCCATGTCAAATATGGAATGTTGCGTCCTCTGGATAAGAGAGTCCTAATCCACATCTCAACTGTAATGGATTTCCAAGCATACAGGTTGAACGAGAGCAAGACAAGGTCTCATGCCACTGCTAACCACCCTTTGGTGGGCTGCAACTGCCAAAAAGTTTGCTAGAACCTCCCCCCTAGTTTCATGACTTTTCTGAAAGTCACTCTGGGCTGATACTTACTCTGCGTGGATGTGCCTTTGCATTCTATACAAGGAGCACGGAGGCTGCTGAAATTTAACAGCCATACCTTTGAAGGTTTCACTTTCATCCTCTAAGATTTTTAAATATGTCTTGACCTCTGGCCCAAAGATTACCAAGATTTGCATGCATCATTTAAGACTACCTTGATATCCTCATCAAAACCAATTAAAGCAGTCAGGCATGCCAATGCATAGTAATTCCAGAACACACAACTCCCACAGAATCTTATGAGGTGCTTTACAGAACACACATCATTAGGCTGGTCATGAAGAAAAAAAAAAGTTGCTGAGTGGAATAAAATGTTGTCTTTACGTCACCATCTGGAAGCTGCACCACACTGAGGTGCATTTCTTCAGCAAGGACATGCAAAAAAAATCCACCACATGTGAATGCCAAGTTCAGTGACCCTGAAGGAAAAACATTAATAAACCTACTTCCATAGCCAGCCCATCTCTCGTCTCTGCCTGGTACATACGCAGTTTAGCTTGGGGGAAAAAAAAAAACAGAACCTTTCAAGGCCAGCTGCAGGAATAAGGGTGCTGAGACTTAAGTGGTCTCTGACCAGAAAAACTATTCTCTGCACCTTCCATGCACCAAAGACATGTCTGGGCAAGAAGCCCTTCTGAGTTTTCTTGCCAGCAGACAGAAGGTTGAGCCCAGAAAAGACAATACTAGGCACAACGAAAAATAAATGTCTACACCCTGGCCTAAAAACACACCAAAAAACAAGGGAGGATGGGGAGGGAGTGGCCACTGGGGCAATGATCATTCAAACATCTACTATTATGTTAAGTTCAGTGTACACAACTGTACCATGTTCATCATACTGACCACTGCTGCAGTAACCCTAGCTATTTGGGAAGATTATCATAGCTAATTACATTTAGGAGTTAGAAGGAAGAGAGCCCAGGTGCCTGTACAGAATGGTCCTAGCAAAGCTTAATCTGGACCTAGTGAAGGAATAAAGCTTATACTGCTTTGACAAAGTATGTACAAAGGACAGATCAGCAGTTTCTAGAATACTTCTAGAATTCTAAGTTTCTAGAATACTTCTAGAATTCTATCTGTTCCAAAAAGCCATAGATGAAGCCAAGGACCTGGTACAGTGGGTCTCGATCCTGCTTGGAATAGTTTTGCTATAGTGAGTATAACAAAAAATAACAGAATTAGACAAACATTTGGAAATGGTCTGTTTTGACACAGGTTGTCCCTTCTTCATACCTTCACAAGAAATGAACAATTGATTCAAAGATTTGAAAGCTTTAGTTCTGTCAAGAAAATATCAGCATTGTCTGTGGACATCCAAGGTATGGAGTATTCCTTCTCCCTCTTTTTTATGTTCAGGAAAGAAAATGGGTAGATGGACAGTTTGGAGTAAAATAAACTTGAATGTCACTTTAGGCATAAAATAATTAGCTCTCAAAATAACCCTGTCTCTACGGAAAATGAGAGAGGGTTGACTCACCAAAAGAGCATGCAACTCAGATACCCTTCTTGCAGAGGTCAGAGTAATCCATAAAACTGTTTTCCATGTTAAGAACTTCAAGTTAGACAGATTAGCTGGTTCATATGGAGTAAATGTTAGCTTCTCAAAACATAAAATTAAGATCCATGGAGTGGCCACTGGTCTTCTCGGAGGCCTCTTATGCAAAACCCTTTACAAGAACATTTTGATATGAGACTGCATTGAAAGAGGAGCATTCAAGGGTAGACATGGTGAAATAGCAGAAAAATGAATGTTGATAGAGAAATACGACCACAGGATAGTAACTTTCACAAATAATATATTACAACACTGGAAAACTACTAACTCTGAATGAGTGCTGGTCATGTTGCTGGCACCAACTAGAAAACCTTTTATACTTGTTAATATATTATTTTCTAGTAGCAAGCTTTCTTGCCTCCATTAGTACCGACCACATGTCTTCAGTAAACAGGTGCCTAAAAGGAATTAAGACCATATCATCCAGGCAGTCAACTGAATGACTGCTGGGTGTATCAAACACATCTGTTCTTGTGTGAGTAGATACGGTCTGTGAGGAAGCTTGTGGTAACTGTCCCTGGTCATTTCCAAAAGGAAAAACCACTGTTACCTGGACCAGAAGACAGACGCCACAATAATCCTGGGGTACTCCTGAATCTTCAGAAGTATCTGGATATTACTAGGAAGGGTGGAAAAGCATACAGAGGAGAATGCCTGACCAAGGAAAAGGAAAAAAAGACATCGGTCTTCCAGGCCTTCTTGCATAGAGACCAGGAACAGAATCTTGCCAGTTGATGCTCAGAAAGGAGGCATAGAGATCTAACTTGAGGAGTTCCCCACAGATGGATCAAATCTTGGAGGACCCCCTGGTCTAGCCGTTTCCATTCGTGAGGGTCTGCCCTGGTCCTACTCGCTTCTCTACTGCACAGTCTTGCTCTGATGGAATGTAAGATGCCTGCAGTGCAAGACTGGGCTGTGAAGCTGTATCCCAAGCTAACACGGCTTGCCTGCAAAGGGGGCATTATCTGGTTCCTCCATGCTTAATGATGTACCTCATGACTGTGGTATGGCCTGTAACCACTTGAAGAGGTCCTAGGAACCAAAGATAGTTCAGAAAGTTGAGTATCTTGATCAGGACAAGAATCCCATCGATATTTATGTGCTTGTATCGATTCTTGATGTCCCACAAACTCGTACTTTTATCCCTCCTGACACTGCTCCCCAAACAAAGTCTCAAGCTTCTGTGCTGACTGACTGACTGCTTTGGAGCAGGGAGGGAGAAGGGGAGGGCTTGAATTTACAGACATCTGCTGTCTCACACAAAAGATTTAAATTTCTGACAAACTCCTGTGCTAGAAAAGTTGATGCTGAGACCAAAGACATTTCAGATGCCACTGCATCTTTCTCAGGTGGAGTCTTGCCAGGAGACCCAAAATCCTGAGGTATTCCCTTGCAGTGACTGAAATCCGAGTGGAAAACCTTACAAACAGATCTAAATAAAGATCCATTTTTTTCCCTGTGGAATAAAGGCTTTTTGAAATTAGGTGTCTAGTCGACATCTCAGGAACACATTCCTGAGTGAAGGAGTCACGAAAAACTTCTGAATGTTCTCTTGGAATCCCAGCTTCTGTAAGACAGATCTCAGCCGTAAGATAGACTCCTGATCTCCTGAAAAAGACTCTGCAAAGATAAGCAAGTCGTCTAAATATGGAAAAATGTAGCCTGCATTGAGCTATAACTGGAACTAGACACTTTGTGAACACGCTAGTTGCAGTGAATAGCCAAAAGGGCAAGGCAGAGAACTGATAACACGATCCAGACACACAAAACCTTAAGAAATATCTGACATCTGGATGAATAGGGGAGTGATCTTAAGTCCAGTATTACCAGGAAACTTGGTGGAAGAGGAAGAGTTACAGGTTGTGAAGGGACATAATTTTGAACTTGAGCACTATCAAGCAGGTTTAGGAAAGAAAGATCCAGAACTGGTCTCCAAGCATCTTCTTTCTTTAGTACTAGGAACATCTTTGAATGAAAAGACTTTGCCACATGGAAGGAGAAACTGGTTCTAGCGCTCCTTGTGATGAAGAATAGATGGAAACAAGAGTCTGACCTGGAAGATGAGGAAAGACTCCCTGGAAGGGAAGAATTTCCTCCCACTGTCATCTGTAATTTTGATGAATGTTATTTTCAAACAATGGGTTCTGAAAATTAATTTGTTCCAAAGAGAAAAATGGAGATTCAGGCTTTCTGGAAGAAAATAGGCCAGGGTGGGAGGGGATCACAAGGTCTCTTGAACAGTCATTAAGACTTGTTTGACTCTCCTTGGTTTTGGGAGGTTCAAGACTTTTATGGAACCCCTTTGCTATTTATTCTTAAACGTCTATTTACCCGAGTTTTGTTAGGACTGCTCATTCTGTTTTTCTGCCAAAACTGGATGAGAAGACAGAAAATCCCTTGGACAATTTGTAAAAGGGGGGGGGGGGAGATAAAAAATCTTAGCGATTCCCTGGATCATCTTGTCCCTTTCATCACATTTTTTTCATCACCTCTACAGCAGAAGGGCCAAAACACAATCTCTATCGAAGGAAGAATTTAAAATCTCATTCTTTTATCACCAGAGATTCTGAAAATGCAGCCATGCAAGCCTCGTCAGAATAGTACAAGTGGCCATAGGCCCTGTAAGAAGCATCAGAGTCATATACACACTACAAACAATGAGTAGAGACCTGTGCAACAGAAGAAATTAAGATGTTTAAAGCAAATCTTTCCTTACAAGAAGAAACTGCAAATAAAGCATTCCTCATATTTTTATAATTTGTCAAAACAAACTTCAACATACAAGCCTGACAATTTAAAATTCTGAAAATTTAAGTTGCAGAAGTATACACTTTCTTCCCATACCTATCAATTCTCCCATACTTATCAGAAAAAGTAGGACTGGAATTAACCAAGTGCTTAGCAGCACTGGGATCAACTAAAACTATAGCTTTTCTGCCAGATTTGGGAATGGTGTACAAAAAATTTAAAAGACTGAGGAACTTTATATGTTCTATCTGATTTATTAGAAGTAGTAGCTGGCTGATTATCAGGAGAACTACAGGAAGTAACGTACACATTCTCTGAAGTAGACAGAGGAGGAGGAGGAATGTGTGCAGGTTCTGGAAAATCCTCCAACAACTTGTATAGTATTTTCTGTGGGACTGAGAAACCACAGGTGCTCTCCCAACTGAAAACAATTGGATAATTAGTGTTTTTATTGATACTTGTATGATTTTATAAGATGGCATCTGATAAAGTCTTGTGTTTCAAGACAAAAGCGCTTATTGCCATGTGTTTATTGAAATTTGATGTGGATTAAACTTTTTACATCGCATCAAGGACTGGACTGTTCACTTCATGTTTTATTAGTCTTTCCACTATTGACTGAATTTTTGTACAGTTTGTGGCTTTTGCTGTTGCCTGCCCCTATCGGGAGTTTGTGGTGTACTCAGCCCAGAGAGGTAAAACTCTCTCTTTGGCTCAGGGTGCGACTTTGGAAGGGTCTTTTATTGGCTGGTATAAAAATATTACAATTGAGTTGAATCCCTGCTTATCTTGCTGAGCTCCACTTGTGCCTGACAGAGAGTACTTCTTAATCTGAATTAGAGAGCTACATAAGTATATTTTCTGCACTTTATTTGTTCAGTGTTTCTTATCAGCACTGCACTAGTTGTATTTATTTGCTTATCAGTACTGCATTGTTTTTTTATTTGTGTAACAGTTCTGCACTAGTTTACTGCACTGTTTTTATTTGTTTGACCAAATTATTTACTTTTCTGTGTCTTCATTTCTATAATCGCTGATCTGTGGTTGAATTTTTGTAGAGTTTGTGGCTTTTGCTGTTGCCCGCCCCTTGTCCAGAGAGGTAAAACTGGTCAAATAGCTTCTGTGTTATCTCTTTGTCTAGTGGTGACTTTGGAAGGTTCGTCTTTTATCTGCTGGTATAAAAATATTACATTTGAATTGAATCTCTGCTCATCTTGCTGAACTCCATTTGTGCCCAAACTTTTCAAAGTATCTGAACTAAATCCTCCGAACTGCAAGCCTGGCTCTCTCAAAACAATACTACTATCCTAGTCACCACAGAAACCTGGTTAAAACCTTCCATTCAGGACTCAGAACTTCACCCACCAAACTTTAACATTGTAAGGGCAGACAGGACAAGCAATAAGGGTGGTAGCATTGCAATCATCTATCCCAATACTCAAGATATCACTCATTTCAAACAACCCATACCTCAATTCCAATATGATGAAATACTGATTACATTCATGGGTATCAACAGCTCAAAAACTCTGTATTGGTGTTATTTATATACCCCCTGGAAATAAAATAACCACCTTAGAAAACATCCTTTCTTGGATCTACTTTACCACAAACAATGAAACTATTATACTATGCAATATGAACATTGACTGGGCCTCCATTTCCTCCATACATTCATCCCACAGCATAAATTTGTTTCACTTCACAAAAATCTCCACCCCCACCAGATACAACAACAAAACAAATGAAGGCAAAATCTTATATTGGATTCTAGTCACCGGCCCTTCCAAACAGCATTTCAGGCACCATGCCCAACTCTATTAGCGACCATCTCCCAGCCTATGCCATCCGTGCCTACCCTTTCACAAAGTCCATAATACTACAGTTGTCCAAAATCTATCAAAGTTTAACCACAATGCTTTTAACAATATTCTAAAAAGCATTAACTGGAACTGCCTCAAAACTCTCGCATTAGATGATGCTCTCCATTTCAATAGCACCTTTCTTAACATCCTGCACAGTCTAGCTCCATATAGAAACAAGACAGTTAAAATAAATCATGCCCCCTGGTTAACAAGATCCACAAAATAACTAATGAATCTGAGAGATAAAAGTCTGGAAAACCTGGCTTAAATATAAGAACCCAACAGACCTCACTTACTATAAACAGCTCTGAAAACAAGCTAAAAAGCAATGCTTCCACAACCAACAATCAAACAGGAAACATAACCCTAAAATGTTCTGCTCATCTATAAATAATCTGCTACATCCTGGCACTAAACTCAACCTCTGCCCACACCCCCTGATATGCCTCCTGAACAAATAGCCAGTATATTTATTTAATACCTATTTTATGCATACCATTGCCAAGATTACTACCTCCTTCTCCACTCCCCTACCCAACAGTTCTATTCCCACAACTTCAGCATCCACCACCTCCACTAATGCATCACAAATCTTAGGTAATTCCTCCCTAAGCACTAATACCCATCAACAAAGCCTATACAACAGCCCCCATACCCACAGTTCAACTTCTCTCCCATTCCTACCTACATCAAATAATTACTATCAAAATTAAACCCAGCTTCAAACTCGGCCGATAAACTCCCTGCTAAATTCCTTAAAAATCAGTGCTGACAGTGTAGCCTACCCTATTAGTATTCTGATCAATACATCAAGTCTTGAGTCTTATGTTCCCTCTCTTTGGAAAAAAGCAGTCATCCTCCTCCTTCATAAAGGTGGCCCCTCAACCTGAAGTCTCCAATTTTTGTCCCATTGCCATACTCTCCCCTATCTCCAAGTCCTTGAAAAATGTGTGCATAAAGAATTTCTTGACCATCTCCACTCCAATAAGATTCTCTCCCCAACACAGCACGGCTTCCTGTCCAAGTCACAGCACATCCTCTGCATCGATTTCATTCCTAGACATAGTCAACAAAGCTAGGGATTCAGGACACATTGTCTCTGCCCTATTCTTGGATCTGTCAAAATCATTTAACACCATTGCTCACCCTATCCTCTCATCCCAACTAGCTAACACTGGACTATCCCCCAGGCAAGCAACTGGTTTCAAAGCTCTCTCTCAAACAGAGAGCACACAGTCAAGTGGCACAATTCCATTTCCCCCTATCTTGCTAATCCCACAGGCATCCCACAAGGTTCCATCTTAGGCCCTTTGCTCTTTAATATTTTCATCAACAATCTCCACTTGGGCTATCCCACAGGGCTCTCTCATCCAATATGCAGATGATTCGACCACTGTCCGCTATGCACCAAATGCCACAAAGCTTTACCAATATACCCAAGCAGCCTTTTCTTCTGTGGAAACTTGGCTTCACACTAATCATCTTTCTCTTCACCCAGAAAAAATTAAACTTATGATTTTCACCCCCAAGAAACATTCCCATATAAACCAACCCGATTTAAACATCTACTCTGTCAAAACTACAAAAATTTAATTAGTGGCTCACACCAAATTGCTAGGAGTAATAATAGATGAAAATCTCAAATTTGATTTACACATTCAAAATAATACATCCAAGACTAATAAGAAGCTTTACACATTCAAAATAATATATCCAAGACTAATAAGAAGCTAGGTCTGCTCTATCGACATAGTAAGCACCTCTCCCTCACGTCCAAATTAACTTTAGCACAAGCATTCCTGTTGCCTTCGCTAACTTATAGTGCTCCACTGCTCACCAATCTGCATTCTTCCCTACAATTAAAATTAGAAACAGGCTACAATAAGATAGTTAATTCACTACAAACACCAGCCACTCAACTCATCACTACATTGCCAAAAAAAAACTACAATGGTCTGAATTTCCTCACTACCTACTATTCCTCCAGCTTACAGTTGCTCATAGACTTATTTATAAACCTCAACTCTGCTCCGCACTAAGTTTGCTACTCACCATCTACAATCCCACTAGACCACTACGCTCGGAACAGTAGCAGCTTCTACAAGTCCTTAAACCTAAATTATCCGCAGTATAGTTACTATACTCTTGGACTATGGCTAAAAAATGTAATTCCCTGCCTGCACCCATCCGCCTTCAACATAATTCTAACTATTTTAAAACCGCTCTTCAAAACCACCTCATCAACTGGATATGCAACTGCTCCAGTTCAACTTCTGCCATTACCTAATTTGTCTACTGAGCTCAGTCATTCCTCCTTTAGCCAGTGCTAATATCTCTTTTTTTCCCTGCACTAAGTTATTTTACCATATTCCTTTTAACCTACCTCCATTGTCAACCCTCATACCTCTGCCTGTCTGCTCCCTTTGCATGCATTCTAACTTCTGTAATTTTATTTAGTACTTTAATTTCAATGCTGTCTTTCAGCCAATCCATACTTATAATTCATGTATTTCTAGTACTGTCTAAACCTATTGATGTCACTCAAACCATGACTCCATTACTGTAAACATGTTTACCTATATAACTGTACCACAATCCTTATGCATCTAAACGAATGAATTTTTGTATAATATTTCTTTCAAGCAAATTATCTTAAGTTAGTCTTGTAAAATGTTCTTAAAGAATTTTGTGTTATGTACAATCTTGGAGCTTTTCTCCCCGGACCTCCACCGAAAATGGCCTTTTCCTGGCCCAGTGGACTTTCCCGGTAATCAAATGCCAATAAATAAAATAATTAAACAAACAAACACAAACGATCAATTTGAATTACAGCGCTACACAAGTATATTTTTCGCACTTTAATTGTTCAGTGTTTCTTAACACTGCACTGGTGGTATTTAATTTTTCAGTTCTGCACTAGTTTACAGCACTGTTGTTTGACTACATTACTTACTTTTCTGTTGTCTCCATTTATAGGACTGCTGATCTGTGGTTGAAGTTTTGTTTTCTTCCACCCAATTGCTGTAGTGCTCTTACAGTTTGTGGCTTTTGCTGTTGCCCACCCCTACTACAAATTTGATAAGGGACATTCCTCCCAGTCCATTTTCATTAGCTCATTCTACCTAATACAGAGATCATTTGGGAAGGTCAAATCCCTTAGTTCCTTAACCTTGAATTTTCTTCTGTTCCTCCTCTCTCTCTTTCCACTTGACTAACAAGAAACACTTTATTCAGCTTCTTTTACTGTATTTGTGTTTCCTCCTCCTGCTCCATTACTTCATCTTGCTTTTCCTGCTACTTTCTGCGGCTTGTTCTCTAAAGTGTTCAATTGCATCTTTTCTGTTGCATTTGTTACTGCTGGTTTACAGCCTATTTACATTCTAAGTGATGTTCTAAGCCTCTTAATTTTGGTTTAAGCACTCCGGCTTTAGGCTAAACCCCTTAGCTCTCCCTGACCTTCTCTCTCAGATTAGGAAAAATATGGATGGACAATTTCCTACAGTTCCTCCTGCCAGTCTGATTGATATGGGCATCCTAAGATAGTGTAGCAACTGCCTTATGTACACAGACAACCACCTAGGAACACAACTTATGAGAGATGCAATTACATTAGGAACCTAAAGTCCAAGCTCTCTCCCTCACAAGCCAGTATATCTGGCATTGAGAAGGTTGTCAACACAATCACTACACCTCAAACACCACCCACACCTACGCAACACACACCCACACACGTGGAGGTCCTCAACAAAAACATATCCAAATAAAGTAAACCTCAGAGGCAAAAACACACGCGATCTCCACAGGCCTCCACACCACATACCACACATAGTTCACACATCTGTTTCCCACAACCACTAAGGCTTAACCATAAACCCAACATATTAGTCATAGGTGACTCCAATGTGAAACACACAGTTGTGCCTCTCACCAGGCTGGATAAGGAGAAAGTCACAGTTAGTGGTCTGTCAGGGGCCAAAATCCACCATATCACACATGCACTCAAGTCTCTCAACAACAGCTACTGTTATGACTGTCATAGTCCATGTTGGTGTGAATGACTTGAGACGTACCTCCCTGGACTATACAAAGAGACATAACTGAACTCGATGAGTATGTGTCCCAGGCAGGTATGTCCCTAGCCTTAAACAGCATTCTCCCATCACCCAGAATGATGCCCGAATACAAACAGAAAATGACTGGCTTAGTTTCTGGTGTCATTCAAGGGGGATCTAGTACCTGACAGCTTGGAAAGATATGACCGACAGACCACGATGCTTTGTCGGAGATGGCCTGCATCGGTCTTACCTGGGCTTCAGGATTCTAGTAAAGGCTCTTGCCTCCTCTAAAGTGCCTTTTTTAGGCAAAGTGATGAGGTTAAAACTACCAACATACAAATTTCAACAAAACAGAAATTACAATTCGTGCTGCTAAACGCTAGGAGTCTAAACATGAAACTGCACTCATTGCAAGCATTTCTAACCCTGGAAAATGCTGACATCTGTGTAGTCACAGAAACCTGGTTCAAAGCTGTGGAGAGCACCCCAGCCTTACCTGGTTACTCACCCTATCATACATTCAATACCCCAAACTGTGGGTAGTAAAGCCAAAGGAGGTGGAGTTTCAATATATATTAAAGACACACACACCGCCAGGCTGGTCAAACAGTATGACGCACAGGAGACACAATTGCAGTTAACTGTTGGACAAGACCCCTATAAAAAAATCATAGTTGGCTACTGGCCCCCAAATCTAACCAAAGATGCCCAAACTGCCTATCTAGACCTCTTCGAATCTATCAAGATTCAACCTTTTACCCTGATCCTGGGTGACTTTAACTACCCAAACACAGACTGGAAGAACTACTCTTGCCAGAACACAAATGCTCCGAGATCCCTCAATTCTGTCAATGCAAATGCTTTGGAACAGATAGTAATATCTTGGGCTTGGTATTAACATGAGTAGCCACTGCAGCATCCCTGCAGTATCATCCCTTGTAAGACCAGACTATAAAGCAGTCACGTTTGAAGTCACCATCTCCCGCGACCCCCGTCTAGCTAGAGTCAATCAAAAAACTTCTCCAAAGCCGATTACACCCTCCTGAGGGATGGTATAAACAGCTTCACAGCCCCCTCCCCCTCTCTAGGAGCTGGCACCAGTATCCAAAACTATACCAAATTACTATACAAACATTTAAATAGATGCATGGACTCAGGAATACCTGACATGACTAAATCATCCTCCGCAAGGAAGACTAAACCTGTCTGGTGGACATCTACAATAAATAAACTCTATAACAAAAGAAAAAAATGCTGTCCAGGACCAAGTAGGAAAAGGTGCCCAATTGGAAGCAATCTTTCCTTAACCTAAACAAGCAAATAAGAGCACTAGTGAAATCCTCCAAAACAAACAGAGTCCAAATTGGCCACATCTACTAGAGACAATCCTAAGGCCTTTTTCACATATGTCCATAATCTCAAAGGTAGCACCCAGATCTGTTCAGAACTGGTGGTCAAGGACACCACATATAAAAATGCCATGGATATAGCAAACTTGCTGGCTGACAGATTCAGCGAAATTTCACCCTCTGTCCCTCCATCAGTAAGTCAGAACAGCCCCAGTACCTGCCCCCTTCCCTTTGTATCTAGAAATCAGGTCACCACTGCTTTCTCAAAGACAAAAAAATGGGACCATCCTACATGAACTCAGGCAGGAACTTGCAGCATCATTAGGCACCCAATTCAACCAAAGACAGCCGCTGTCATCCCTTAACACAAAGGTGGAGTGTCCACTGATATGGGAAATTATAGAACCATCAGCCTAACAAGCCTGATCTGCAAGGCCATGGAACGGATTATCATGGACCTCTTTAACAAAGACATTGGCAACCTCCAAACACTCAGTCCCACACAGTTTGGCTTCATCAAGGGGAGGTTCAGGTCTATGAAATTTGGTCGACTTTCTGAGACAGTCACCAAAGCCATGGATGAGGGGAAGACAGTGCACACCGCCTACCTTGACCTGACAAAAGCCTTCGACACTATTCCCCACTCGAGCATAATAGATAAACTCTCTCAACTAGGCATCAATCCGTATGTTAACAGTACAAAACAAACGAAACCCAACCAGGGTATCACTATGGACAAAAAGAGAGAGATCCCAGCAACAAGCGAAAATCACACTCCAGCTTTATTTGTGCAGACAATATCCAACGACTAAGCGCTTTCGACAATAGTTTGGCTTCTTCAGAGTCATTGGACAATGAAATCTGACCATTTAAATAGTAACATCAGTTAATTTATAGAGCAATCATAAACCTTGGATTTAAATGTTCACATAACTATATATCTAAATGTTGTTTACTCAGTGCCTCCTAAAACAATAAACTGTATGCACAACAAGTAACCCTTGTTAAAAAAAATTATATATATATACATATATATACACATACATACACACATATGTTTATATAAAATTATTACAATATCCTAAGTAATAAAATTTCTAAAAAATCATTACTAAAATTCATCCAAACCTAATATTGTGTGTCTGTTTTAACCATCAATTAATCTTGAAAAAACAGGTTTTGTAATGTGTATGTGTGTATATATGTATAAAAACACAAGCTGCATCTACTCTCATGAGATGTGACAATATATATTTCACATTAAGTATTCTAATAAACTATTAAACATCTGATAGTGAAATATTGTCCCCTTGTCATAAAAACTAGTCAAGGAACAGTGTTTGCTCTATATTTTAGTATTGAAGTAAACAAGACTCCCTCGTTTAAACCTGGTGGTTGTGTGGCATTGAGCCTCAATTGCCAATTAAGCTCTTTAGTTTCCACCAGAAGCTTATCATCACCTCCCCTGTCACTAGTTAAAACTCTATCTATTAAAAAGAAAATTAATTTCTTAAAATTAGGGCAAACTTTAGTATGCCCAAAAAGTGCATCATGTACGTTTCCTGTTTTTATAGCCCTCAGGTGTTCTCCTATTCTATCTTTGAGTCTACGAGTGGTTTTACCCACATAAAACGCTTGGCAGCTGACACATGTTGCCACATATACTAGCATAGTTGTGTTACAACTACATTTTCCTGGGCATGGAAGAGTGTAATCATGTCCTTGAATAACCACATAGGGCCCGTCATTAATGTACCGACAATATTTACACATTCCACATTTGTGCATAAGTGACTTGTGTCGTCTCGATCTTCTTGCTTCCAATATATTTTTGATGTTTTTACCCCTACTGTGTACCACCTTGGGTTGACCACCTAACTTCATTTTGATGTTGTTATCAAAACATATCTGCCATGTTTTGTTAATCACTACTGTCAAAGGTATACTTAAACAGTTAATTTTCAGAATAAACACATCAGAGCCTTCCTTTAAATTAGCTATTTTCAGCTTTGCCCCTGATGTCAAAATAGGTTGAAAGGACGTAGATCTCTTATGTATAACTTCCCGTCTTGTGTTCAACAATAGTTTTAATGGGTAACCCCCTTTCAAGAAACATACCCACTAAGAAATACATTTCTTTGAGAAACATTTTGTTGTCACTCACCAACCTTGACAGTCTCACCATTTGACCCTTTACTATATTTTTTCTCTGATGGTAAGTGTGACGACTGTCAAAGTGCAATAATGAATTTGAATATATCTTCTTTCTGTAAATGCTACTTCGCAAATTCATATTACTTTTATCTAGATGAATATCCAGAAAGTCTATTTCTGTTGCATGCCAAGTATGTGTGAATTTCAGAAATGTAGTAGTGTTATTTAAATATTCTAGAAACTCATTAATTTCATGTCGCTCACCTTTCCACAAAATCAGAATGTCATCCAAAAATCTATTGTACGACAACATTTTTTATTTAAATTCAGACTGAAAAATAAAAATTCTTTCCCAATGCAATAGGACCAAATTTGCATATACAGGTGCACATCTGGCACCCATAGCAACCCCTGTAACTTGATGAAACTTCAAAACTTAAGTAATTGTTTTTAAGGACCCTTTCCATGAGTTCAACCAGTACATTTATTTTAGTCTTGTTAATCTTGTCACTTTTAAGTAAAGATTCCCTAAAGTAGTTTAATCCTTCTTCGCGGGGGATAACTGTGAATAAATTTACTACGTCAATACTAAGAAAGGTGTAGTCTGTGTATCTAGTAATTTAAGTCTCTCCAGGCAGTGCCATGAGTCTCTTAGTATGTGTTCTGCTTCTTTCACCACTATTTGGGTACCTAAGTCCACAAATGCTGCCAAGGGTTCTGTTTTAGAGTCATTGGCTGCCACTATAGGTCTAAACGGTGGGTTATTAATATTTTTGTGGATCTTTGGGGTTCCAAAAATCACTGGTGTTATTGGGTAATTAACACTCAGAAATTTTATTTCATTAACATCTAGAGCTCCCTGGTACAAGGCATCTGATAGATAAAGATCCATTTTCTTATAGGCTCTATTCATTTCATATCTTGACACTCTCTCATATGTTGTTGTGTCATTTAGAATGTCATGCATTTTGGATACATAATCAATATAACTCATAACGATGCCCCCACCTTTATCTGGCTTCATGCATCTCAACTCTTTGTTACTGGCCAGATCAATCAATGTAAGCCTTTCATCTTGACTTAAATTGTTGCTGTTAGAAAAATGTTTTTTATTATTTTGGACAATCTTTCTAAATTCTGTCTCACACATCCTTTCAAACATATCTACTTCCTTGTAACTTGGGGGCACAAATAAACTTTTTCTTTTTAATGTATTCGTAATATTTCTAGTAGTGTTGTTGTAGTCATTAAAAATAATCTTAAATTAAGTTGTCTGGTATAAAGTTTAAGACTAATAAGGACATCTGCTACGTCTAATTTAAAAGACGGTACAAATGTTAGTCCCTTGCTGAGTAGCTTAAAATGCACTTCATGTATTTCTAAATTACTAAAATTGTAAATACAAAAACCATGGTTTTTCAGAACATCACACATCATATCATCAGGTTGTTCAGTAAAACTGACCAAGGTTAAATTGTCTTTTTCCAAGTCCAAGTCACCTTGCATCCCTTCCATAAATTGATTAAATTCATGTGTCTTCGTTAATACCTGTCGTACCTCGGCCCTTGGTACCTCCTGTTGTAGTAATTCTTGCTCTGGTAATAACCATCGCTCTGTTTCCAAGAACCCCCTTCCCTCTTGGTTTTTTAACCGTTCCGGCCTCCTCACCCAAGGTTGTTGGTCCAAAAAACGGTCATGATTGTAGTGACTGGTACCTTGGCCGTTTTCTGTGTCAATACTTTGCCCATTATTGTTGTGGTATACTTGTACATCCTGTACATTGAAACTATTGCCAGTTTTATCAACTTCATAGACACAATTAGTTTTATAATCGTTTTTGTCTCTCATTAATTTTTTCTGTTTAGTAATAGCGTTTTGTTTAACAAAATCTTCTACATTTCTCAACAATTTCTGGTAGCTAACCATATATTGAGGAAATATAAGGTCATTCACAATGTTCGTATTCAAAGTAGTTATTTCTTTCTCCAAAATAGCTAACTTACTTGTGTTGTTCCTGATTAGTATGTCAATCATCTCCAACCCTGTTTTGTCCAATAAATCAGTTAATTCACGATAAGCAGTTGTGTCCTTTTCAATTCCGAATGGAAGTTTCCAAATGCGCAAGCCTTTCGGCACTTGTTTAAGCGACAATGATTTATTGAGAAATAAATTGTCCATCTGGAGAGCCCTATACTTTTTACAGGTTCTCTCGAAATGTTCAAGCTGTTTTTTTCAATGTTGGTCTCCCTTCCGTACTCGAGTTAGGGTTAGTATCCGAAAACTGATTTCCGGTATACGGAGCCAATCCTTGATGTCATTTCATCTCTGTGTGCCATTTGCCTCCTCCAAAACCGGGGAATGTAAAGTGAAGAGTTCAGCCTGCGTACTTGTCAATGTGGGAATGGAACGCCCCCGTTTCTTCTCTCAACAGTGCAGTTAACCTCTGCACTGAGGTAGTAAGTTCTAAAATAGTTGCCTCCATAAATATCCAAATGCCAATAAGCAGGGGTGTAATTCAGCAGGTGCAGGATAAGCAAACAGTACAAAACACAAACGAAACCCAATCAGGGTGCCACTATGAACAAAAAGAAAGAGATCCCAGCAACAAGCGAAAAATCACACTTCAGCTTTATTTGTACAGACAATATTCAACGACTGAGCACTTTTGCCAATAGTTTGGCTTCTTCAGAGTCAATGGACAATGAAATCTGACCATTTAAATAGTAACATCAATTAATTTATAGACCAATCATAAACCTTGGATTTAAATGTTCACATACCATGGTTTTTGTATTTACAATTTTAGTAATTTAGAAATACATGAAGTGCATTTTAAGCTACACAGCAAGGGACTAACATTTGTACCGTCTTTTAAATTAAACCTAGCAGAAGTTCTCATTAGTCTCAAACTATATACCAGACAACTTAATTTAAGATTATTTTTTAATGACTATTACGAATACATTAAAAAGAAAAAGTTTATTTGTACCCCCAAGTTACAAGGAAGTAGATATGTTTGAAAGGATGTGTAATAGTTAGAGTTTTAACTAGTGACAGGGGAGGTGATAAGCTCTTTAGTTTCCACCAGATGTTTAAGTGGCAATTGAGGCTCAATGTCACACAACCACCAGGTTTAAACAAGGGAGTCTTGTTTACTTCAATACTGAAATATAGAGAAAACACTGCTCCTTGACTAGTTTTTATGACAAGGGTGACAATATTTCACTATCGGATAGTTTAATAGTTTATTAGAATACTTAATGTGAAACATACTGTCACAACATCTCATGAGAGTAGATACATCCTGTGTTTTTATACATATATACACATTATGAAACCTGTTTCTTCAAGATTAATTGATGGTTAAAACAGACTATCAATATTAGGTTTAGATGAATTTTAGTAATGATTTTTTAGTAATTTTATTACTTGGGATATTGTAATAATATATAAACATATGTGTCTCTTTCGGCTTTTCCCGGTTAGGGGTCACCACAGCGGTACTCCGGTCCGCTAATGATTGGCAGTACATTTTTTACATGCTGGCTTGCCGGGTCTAACGCACAACCTTCAACGAAGGAACACCCATTCACATATGTCGACACACAGAAGAAGCTCTGAGAATCGAACGTGCAACATCTAACTGTGAGGCGACAACGCTACCGTAGCACCACCACCACAGTATATAATTTATATAAACATATGTATGCATTTATATATATTCTTTTTAACAAGGGGTTACTTGTGCATACAGTTGTTTATTGTTTAAGGAGGCACTGAGTAAACAACATTTAGGTATGTTACCGTTTAAATCCAAGGTTTATGATTGGTCTATAAATTAACTGATGTTACTATTTAAATGGTCAGATTTCACTGTCCAATGACTCTGAAGAAGCCAAACCAGTGGCGAAAGCACTTAGTCGTTGGATATTGTCTGTACAAATAAAGCCGGAGTGTGATTTTCGCTTGTTGCTGGGATCACTTTCTTTTTGATCATTCCATTTGTTACCAGATAGATAGCCAACTGGCTCACTGATAGAACCCACCTAGTCAAAATAGGGGAAGCCACCTCAAGCAGTAGACCCGTATCAAGTGGCGTACCCCAGGGTTCAGTCTTGGGGCCTCTGTTATTTGGGATATACTTTTCTGAAGTACAGGCCAAAACCAGTGGGCTTTGGCTGACCAAGTTTGCAGATGACTGCAAGTTGACAGCTGTCATCAATTCCCCTAGTGACGTGGACATCATCCAAGAGGGTCTAACCCAAACAAATGACTGGTGCCAGAAACATGGCATCAAGCTGAATACAAAAAAATGGATCACCATCCTCTTTGGGGAGAGAGATGTCCCCAGAAATTATCACATTAATAACATTCTAAACACACAGTCAGTAGTGAGGGATTTGGGCATCCAGATGGATAGCAGCCTGACTTTTGACCACCATGTTGCTTCCATTGTACAGAAAGCTTTCTACATGGCCCACCTCATAAATAAGGGTATCTCATCCAGGGACAAGGAGGTCATAACATCCCTGTATTCTTCCCTTATAAGGCCCATTATTGACTACAACACCCCATTCGGCATGTACCTTGCAAAGCACATGCAGCAGCTGGAGAGACCACACAGGTTTCTCACCAGGAGAATCCAGGACCTCAAAAATCTACCATACACAGATATCCCTTGACGGTTTCATATGGACTCCTCAGAGATGACCTCTGTCTGGCAAACAAGGCGATCTCGGACCCCGCCTTGATGCGACTACTGAATATCCACAAATCAAGCTCCACTCGAGTAACTCGCACACGCAGCCTCAACCTAGTCTGTACATCAATAGGACATGCTGGCGGGACAGAGACTCCCTTCATCCATGGAATGGACTCCCTCTCCATGTCAAACAGGGTACCTCTTTACCCCTTTTTAAGCGCAATCTGGATAACTGGATGGGAAATAGAAAATACACCCCTGGGATTCCACAAGTGTCCCTGCTGGACAAGGGCATTGAGTGCTAATTTGTCTATGCATGAGCTAAACCCTTGGCTAGGCTTATAAGGGCCTCAAGGCCAATAGCCTAGTAACTTCCTATAATCTTATGAGCAACTGGCACAGAAAATTGCCCTGAAAGACTGATGTCAAAGGGGGGGGGGTTGGTATCCCCAGGACCAGCATAAAACACTGTGGTGATCGTTAGGTCCTCGTACACTGTTCTGTGCCTTTCTCATCACAGAACCATTCCAAGAAACAACTCTGGACTTGGCATAATCTTTTTTTGAAGAAAAAATTGGGACTATAGTTTTCTGAATCCCACTGATCCCAACACTATGTCTAAGCCAGCCCAATGTAATAACTGGTAAAGCTGCATTTGCTTGTTTTTAAAACTAAAAACAATGATTCTTAAATCTAAGCCATCTTAACAAAAACAAAACTAAATTTATCTACAAACTAAAAGACACTTTGGAACTTGCGTCATTTTATCTTCCTGTGCAATAACAAAATGAATGGCACCAACTGCTGCTTGTAGCATGATTTATCAATGTTTAATCAATTATGGTACAAGAAATGAAGTGCAGCTCCCATTATAAATCTGTCATATATTTTATATATATATATATATATATATATATATATATATATATACATATATATATATATATATATATATATATATATATATATATATACACATATATATATATATATATATATACATATACATATATATATATATATATACATATATACATATATATACATACATACACACACACACACACACACACACACACACACACACACACACACACGTGGGTCTAGGACTCTTGCACAAACACACATTTTATCGAATAGCGAATGGGCAGGCATGCTTATGCAAAAATGCTTTTCACCGAAGTTGTACATACACACATACATTAATATATACACATACATATAGAGAGAGAGAGAGATTGAGAGTTGATGACTTTTCAATGAATGCACTTTTCATTGAATTTCAATTCATTAAATGAAATTCAACTCTGCAGTGGTGGTGCTGCGGTAGCGTTGTTGCCTCACAATAAGATGCTGTCCGGTTCGATTCTCAGCTAGAGCGTCTTCTGCGTGGAGACATGCATGAATCGGCGTACCTTCATTGAATGTTGTGCGTCAGGGCTGGCCACTCGGCACGTAAAAATCAACTGGCAATCATTAGCGAAACGGAGTTCCACTATGGCAAACCCTAACCGGGAAAAGCCGAAAGACACAACAACAACAAATGAAATTAATTAAAACTGCATTTTGTTGAAATCACACAACTATAACTCGAATAGTTTTCAGTGAAATCATTGCTGGTGTGGTTCAAGTTCTTAGTGTGCATTAAAAGGTAGTTCAGTCATCTTTTATACATCTTGTCAATGCCCACTGTCATGCTGTGTGCATTGACAGCCATCATTAACTATGTATAGCATTTTTCTCTTTTCTCTGTGGTTGCGTCACTGTGGAATTAGTATATTTATTTATGCATGGGGGATAAAGTTCTCAAGGAATATTTTTGGTATTTTGCATTTTCAATGATTTTTAAAAATATTTACTATTCTATGAATAAATAAAATGGCAAGAAACCTATGTATATATTACATATTCCAAACAATACATACATATGCATTGCATATACTGTAAATACATTTAATACATACATTAATGTAATATATATATATATATATATATATATATATATATATATATATATATGTGTGTGTGTGTGTGTGTGTGTGTGTGTATACACATTTACACACATACAGTACACATAAATACACAGTATAGCTGTAAAGGAAATAGGCAAGTAGAACTTTTATTTTTTTTTTAAACGGGAAACATCTTTTTTGAATTATCACTTATGACATTGGCAATCATACATTTATATACATGAAAACAAACCATATTGGCATAATCTTAGTTAATAAGCATTATACATCGTAAATTATAATGACATAATTGCACTTACAAGCATTATACATCACTTATAATCTACCCTATCACTGTCCGTCAAACATTACACAGCTCATTTAAATCCTCCCTTCTCTTAAACCTCATTCATCCCCTGTATGTACTGTTGCCACAATTCTCTTTTTTTTCTATACAATTTGCTCCTACCCTTTTCTAAAGATCCCAATTCCAGTTATTTTACCTCTATTACTATATTCACTAGTTTTAGTACAGCTGGTTTAGACTTTGCTTTTTTGGCAGCCACCATAACTAGACTCAGCAAGGCCTTACTATGTCTATGCAATTCCAATTCTGTATCACAGCTTAGAAAAATCATTTCCCTAGATGCACCAATTTGGTCACCCAGGATCTCTGATAAGAGTGGTCTGCATGGAATCTTTAAAGTCTGCCTACCCACTGCACTCCCAAAAAATATGTTCCCAATTACCTCTTTCTTTCTCATCACATCTCCAACATTTGCTGTCTACCTGAGGAAAAATTCTCTGGAGTCTACTTGACGTATACAAACACTTATGTAAGCATTTCCAAGCAAATACTAAACCTTACAGATTTTGTTGCAGATTTAGGAGACATACATATATCCCCAATTATTTCTTTGTGAATTGCTTATCCAATCTCTTCTTAATCCTTTCTAACCTGCTCGGATTGATTCTTATAGTTCTCATGGAATATTTCCGGCAGCACTTTCTGTTCTATATTCTACTAAAAACTCTACCAGTGCTGGTCTTTCGTTCAGGAACCCCCTATTTCTTTCTCTCTGCCTATACTCGGATATCAATCCTTGATAGAGTTGGCAATCTCTAACCTGCAGTCCAAATTCTTGGCATTTTCCTATTCTATTACCTTTCCCTCTCTACTTCTTTGATCCCAATACCTTGGTTCTTTTGACAGTTTTTTCCAAAAAATTCTTCCCCTCTTACCTATTTCTCTGCATCCCTAATTGCAGTCATCCCCTATCAGCAGAACCTTCTTTCTCCATTCCTGTGTTGGCTTAGTTGCTAGAATACTTTCTGCTATTTATGAACATAATATTCTGTATGATTGTTATTCTCCTTAAAGATCCACAACCAAAATCCCAGTCTCTCCTCGTTTCTTGAGTCCCCCCCACCCGACTATCCCTTTCCACTTGAATTACAGGTTTCTGCATGTGCTATGTACAGCAGCCTTAACTGTGTAGCTTTGAAATACCTCGTCAAACCGGGTAATCACAATCTGCCTTGTTCTGTTGGAAGAATCAGTTTATCCAACTTGACTCCTGCCGTCTTCCACTCCCAGATAAAATCCAGCAGCCCTTTATTAATTGCTATCCACAACTTCTCCTTTGGTTGATAAAATATGCCTGACCTGTGTATAAGACTTGAAACATTTTAACTGCTTGTATCTTAATTCCAGATCAATATAACAGAGCTTCCAATTTCTCAGGTTTTTGTATCATCTTTTGTTTAGTCTCTTCCCACATATCCTTAGCTGCCACACTGGAATAGTTTTTAATCCATACTATTAAGTACTTCCTTTTATCATGTTCCCATAAATATGGACATTGCTGAACCAGTATGTGTCTGGGTACATAATTTACAGCTATTACCTTTGTTTCAGCTTCATTAAACTTTGTATCCCGAAAAGATTTGAAAAACGGTCTTAAAATGTTCCACAACACAAATGTCCTTTTCTGGTTTTATCAGGTATAAAATAATATCATTTGCAAACAAAGCCAGCTTTTCTTGACTACCATACCAATTATATATTTGAATTTCCGAGTCTCTTATTTTCTTTGTCAATGGTTCTAAATATAATGCAAACAACGAAAGTGAGAGGACACCACTGCCTGGTTCCTCTGCTCAAGCAGAAATTATCAGAGAGGAACTCGCCCACTTTGTCACTTCTGATCCCTCATATACACTCCTAATCAATCTGATCCCTCATATACACTCCTAATTAACCATATAATTTTATCAGGGAATGCAAATCCTTCCATTACCCTGCTTATAAAGTCCAAGCTCATTCTGTCAAATGCTTTCTCTGCATCACGAAACCCCCCCCCCCCAACAACAATGGTACTTTCTTACATTCTGCTTTCCTCTGGATCTTCAATGTTCTGTTAATCTGCTTAAAAGTATAACTTGCTGTCATATGACCTACAACCTCTGCCAATTAAACTAGAGTATTTAAAATTTAAGCCAATCACTGACTGACCAATATAAAATAGGAAGTCTCTGAATGTAAGCCCTAGCACCAAACAAAAAATAATGAATTATCTGTGCTAATAAAAAGCACTTACTGATAGTGTCATTTAAACCGAGTGGTTAGTCTGCATTATTTCCACAAAAACCTCACTGGCCCACATCTATCAATTTGGCATCACTTTTGCCATTCTTTCAGTCATTATAGATATAAGACTTTATAATCATGGTTTAGTATTGAAATGGGCTTGTATAGAGCTGGATCTGGTGGGTCTTCACCCTCTTTAGGGATTACAGCTACCACCACCTTCTTCCAGGATGTTGGTACTTCTTTCTATTCCTTTTAAAACATTGTTAAACCTTCCATATCTTTATCAGTTTTCCCTCCTAGATTCCAAACTTCCACAGCAATACCATCTATTCCTGAGGATTTCCTGCAGATTGGTTATACATCACCATTTTTATCTCATCACCTCCTATCCTGTTAGTAATCAAGTGTCATCTACCTCTAACCATGACATATTTAATCCTTCCATAAACATTTCCATTTGTACCTTTTCTTGATTTCCATATTTCTCTGCTTTACACAGACTTTCACATAATTTCTGAAATACTTTTAATAACCTCTACAGGATCTCGTCATTCTTCCTTGTTTGTAGGCGTTCTAAGCTTGACAACAACTCTTTCTACTGTCTGTTGCCCCAATCATTGTGCTAAAAGTTTTTCTGCTCTAGCGTTATCAAAAAACAGTTGCTTAACAGTAATCTTTCTAAACTCATTCATATAAATCAATGTAATCTCTTATTTTAAAACCCACGAACAGTCTAGAACATCCAAAGAAACCAAAATGAAGAACATGTTTTACCAAAACCACAAGCCAGAGCTTCACACCAGGGAACTTGATGAATCTAAAATACAAAAAAAAAAAATCTGCTTAAAAGTATAACTTGCTGTCATATGACCTACAACCTCTGCCAATGAAACTAGTGTATTTAAAATTTAAGCCAATCACTGACTGACCAATTTCAAATAGGAAGTCTCTGAATGTAAGCCCTAGCACCAGACAAAAAATAATAAATTATCTGTGCTAATAAAAAGCACTTAATACTGATAGTGTCATTTAAACCCAGTGGTTAGTCTGCATTACATCTCATCTGCCACGCAAATTTGCAGCAATCCAGCCACACTTTATAATTTCTTGCCAAATCACAGAAACTGACTGTGTCAAGCACAAAGAAAGTGAACTTTGTGAATATGTCATTGAATGTTTGGCCAGCGCATTATTACCATCTTTTTTCCTAATTGCCAATAAATGTTCATACATTCTTCTATTCAGGTTTAGGTCGCTTTTTCACAGCCAGGGTTGGAGCATACACACAATGTGTCCTTTCAATTAACAACTCCTGCTGTGGAATACCAGTCCAGTTGCTTATTTGTGCTTTCAAAATTAATACAGTCTGTTCCTTCCAGCTTCTCTGGTACAGCAGAAAATCTCAGGATTTTCTCGATATGCTCTGTTCTCTAATTCTATTTTTTTTAAACCTCTAGCAGTCTCAGATTCAGAAAGCCTTTTCTTCATTTCGACCTCTGATTTTTGCAATTTCATCACCTCATCTGAATATCTGTTTAAAGCGCTATCCATTCTCCAGCCTTTTATTTGAGTTGATATACTCCATCAGTGTTTTGTTTACTCTAGTCAGGTCTGTGTGCAATTGTCTTAACTTCA